>NC_088235.1:85201552-85486552 GCF_036934945.1 Oncorhynchus masou masou | reverse complement strand
TGGTCTTAATGGGTTCCTGTGTTATGAGTGGATGTATATTTGTGCTTATGAGACACTCGATAGAAGGAGAGAAAGCCATCTGCCTACCTGCTGAGTACTACTGTACATGGGTCACAGAAAGTACTGCTAGGCCAACATACAGTACAAGCATACACACTCACACACACTCACTCACTCACTCACTCACTCACTCACTCACTCACACACACACACACACACACACACACACACACACACACACACACACACACACACACACACACACACACACACACACACACACACACACACACACACACACACACACAAACACACAAACACACAAACACATATTTATGTGCTGTACAGAAACCCAGCCTAAAACCCCAAACAGCAAGCAATGCAGGTGTAGAAGCACAGTGGCTAGGAAAAACTCCCTGGAAAGGCAGGAACCTAGGAAGAAACCTAGAGGAACCAGGCTATGAGGGGTGGCCAGTCCTCTTTTGGCTGTGCTTGGTGGAGATTATAACAAAACATGGCAACACACACACCGTGTTGTATTCCTTCCAAAATCCTATTTTCCCTAACCCCTACTAACCCTTAATCTAACCATAACTCTAAACTAAACCCAAAGCTTAACCCTAAAACTATACCTAAACCTAAATGTAACCCCTAACCCCAACCTTAATTCTAACCCCAACCATAATTCTAACCCTAAACCTAAAATAGCTTTTTTCCTTGTGGGGACCGGCAAAATGTAAAAATCAAATCAAATCAAATTGTACTGGTCACATACACATGGTTAGCAGATGTTAATGTGAGTGTAGTGAAATGCTTGTGCTTCTAGTTCCGACAGTGTAGCAATTTCTAACATGTAATCTAATAATTCCACAACTACCTAACACACACAAATCTAAGTAAAGGTAAGGAATAAGAATATATAGATATAAATATATGGATGAGCAATGGCAGAGCGGCATAGGCAAGATGCAATAGTTGTTATAAAATACATTATATACAGTGGGGAAAAAAGTATTTAGTTTGTTATATACCCTTTGTTGGCAATGACAGAGGTCAAACGTTTTCTGTAAGTCTTCACAAGGTTTTCACACACTGTTGCTGTTATTTTGGCCCATTCCTCCATGCAGATCTCCTCTAGAGCAGTGATGTTTTGGGGCTGTTGCTGGGCAACACGGACTTTCAACTCCCTCCAAAGATTTTCTATGGTGTTGAGATCTGGAGACTGGCTAGGCCACTCCAGGACCTTGAAATGCTTCTTACGAAGCCACTCCTTCGTTGCCCGGTCGGTGTGTGTGGGATCATTGTCATGCTGAAAGACCCAGCCACGTTTCATCTTCAATGCCCTTGTTGATGGAAGGAGGTTTTCACTCAAAATCTCACGATACATGGCCCCATTCATTCTTTCCTTTACACGGATCAATCGTCCTGATCCCTTTGCACAAAAACAGCCCCAAAGCATGATGTTTCCACCCCCATGCTTCACAGTAGGTATGGTGTTCTTTGGATGCAACTCAGCATTCTTTGTCCTCCAAACACGACAAGTTGAGTTTTTACCTGACCATATGACATTCTCCCAATCTTCTTCTGGAACATCCAAATGCTCTCGAGCAAACTTCAGACGGGCCTGGACATGTACTGGCTTAAGCAGGGGGACACGTCTGGCACTGCAGGATTTGAGTCCCTGGCGGCATAGTGTGTTACTGATGGTAGGCTTTGTTACTTTGGTCCCAGCAGGTCATTCACTATTTTTTATTTTACCTTTATTTAACTAGGCAAGTCAGTTAAGAACAAATTCTTATTTTCAATGACGGCCTAGAACAAATTCTTATTTTCAATGACGGACTAGGAACAGTGGGTTAACTGCCTGTTCAGGGGGAGAACGACATTTGTACCTTGTCAGCTCGGGGGTTTGAACTAGTCCAACGCTCTAACCACTAGGCTACTAGGTCCCCCCGTGTGGTTCAGGGAGTTTTGTGATCATTTTGACCTCACGGGGTGAGATCTTGCTTGGAGCCCCAGATCGAGGGAGATTATCAGTGGTCTTGTATGTCCTCCAATTCCTAATAATTGCTCCCACAGTTGATTTCTTCAAACCAAGCTGCTTACCTATTGCAGATTTAGTCTTCCCAGCCTGGTGCAGGTCTACAATTTTGTTTCTGGTGTCCTTTGACAACTCTTTGGTCTTGGCCATAGTGGAGTTTGGAGTGTGACTGTTTGAGGTTGTGGACAGGTGTCTTTTATACTGATAACAAGTTCAAACAGGTGCCATTAATACAGGTAACGAGTGGAGGACAGAGGACAGGTCTGTGAGAGCCAGAAATCTTGCTTGTTTGTAGGTGACCAAATACTTATTTTCCACCATAATTTGCAAATAAATTCATCAAAAATCCTACAGTGTGATTTTCTGGATTTTTTTTCTTCATTTTGTCTGTCATAGTTGAAGTGTACCTATGATGGAAATTACAGGCCTCTCTCATCTTTTTAAGTGGGAGAACTTGCACAATTGGTGGCTGACTAAATACTTTTTTGCCCCACTGTACATATGAGATGAGTAATGCAAGATATGAAAACATTATTAAAGTGGCATTATTTAAGTGACTAGTGTTCCATTTATTAATGTGGCCAGTGATTTCAAGTCTGTATATCGGCAGCAGCCTCTCAATGTTAGTGATAGCTGTTTAACAGTCTGATGGCCTTGAGATATAAGTTGTTTTTCAGTCTCTCGGTCCCTGCTTTGATCCACCTGTACTGACCTCGCCTTCTGGATGGTAGCGGGGTGAACAGGCAGTGGCTTGGGTGGTTGTTGTCATTGATGATCTTTTTGGCCTTCCTGTGACATCGGGTGCTGTAGGTGTCCAGGAGGGCAGGTAGTTTGCCCCCGGTGATGTGTTGGGCGGACCGCACCACCTTCTGGAGAGCCTTGCGGTTGTGGGCGGTGCAGTTGCTGTACCAGGCGGTGATACAGCCCAACAGGATGCTCTCGATTGTGCATCTGTAAAAGTTTGTGAGGGTTTTAGTCACCACTTGTCTGAATTTTCCTTGTTTTACTATCCTTGTGAGGACTTCTGGTCCCCTAAGGATAGTAAAACAAAAACACACACACACACACAGCAAGAGGGGAAATCTAATTGTATTTGGATATGAAAATGCACGGATATGTGTAAATGACATTCCCAGGGCTCCAGCACGTTGAGTGATTTACCTTTGTGGCGTAATGGAGCAATTTCTTTCTTTCTTTCTTTCTTTTTTCCGCTTTTCAATCTGCAGTAAAAATTCTCGCTTAGCTCTGCGACAAGTCATCTGTCACTCTGCGCATGGCGGATGAGACTCTGGTGACAAAGTGGCCCCAAGACTTGCTATTCTGTCTCCCTTGAGGGAAATTAAAGAGCAGCAAGCATCAATTAAATACTACAGTGCTGCTTAGTGCAAAGCAATGCTGGCTAGTCATGTAGTTGATCAGTTGGTGACCTGGGACAGTGCGGATGGTTAGCTTTTACACTCAGGTATATGTTAGGGAGTTGTTTTATGGGGGTGATGATGGAAGTCAGATGTGATGGAGCATCAGTGTAGGATTCTAGTTGTATGTGTCTTTTGTTTGTGTTTCTGTTACATTAGGCATACAGAGGTTTGTATTTTGTTGACCCGACTATAGAAATGTTGTTTGAGAGCATTGAGGCTTTAAGGGCAAGGCTTCGGCAGCCAGAATCTCTCCAAAATGACCTGTAATTCCCAGTGTCCAGGTAATCACTGTAATGGCCTGTCAACACAGCCAGAGAAAGCAAGCAAACAATGCGCATTACTCACCCACTGTCAACTCATCCCTGCTTGGTTTCTGACCAGAAAACGTGTGTGTATGTGTGTCCATGTAACTGTGTGTGTGGACGTGTGTGAAAGAAAGAGAGAGAAAATCCCCCACAATAAGTCAAAAAGCCCCTTCTCTTCAGAGAGCAGAGTTGATCCCCTTTCTTGCCCAATGTCATGGCTGTCACATCCCCTCTGTGCTGAGTGTGTGTGAGGGAAGGAGAGAGAGAAAGAGAGGGCGGGGCGGGCTGTGGTCCAGGGGTCAGGCTCTGTTTTCACACTGCTGTCCTGTGGCCGAGCAGGGCTGTCACTCACACCCACACCAACACATCACATCAGAGAGGCTGAGAGCTGGGATGGTCTCCCAGGCCTACCTGTGAAATACAGTATTTCGTGCCTCTCCCCTCATCACAATCTGCTCCTCATCTACACCACACTTGTTGGAGGCCATTCTGTTTTGTCTCACTCCCTCTATTGATGAGCTCTCCATGTCATGTCATCCATCCCTATTCCATTATACACCTACAGTATACTCCTACCATCTCTTAGAGAGGCTACGGTCTAGCTGGCCTTATTTCATCCCACAAGGTTGCCTTTTGTTATTCTGACTGCGCTACAATTCGCCGAGTTCAATCAAAGACTGAGATTGCCAGCCCAGCTGTGATAAAAGTACATTCGGCTCTAAATTAAATTCAACATAACTGGGAAATGAAGCAAATGCGAATAAACAAAAGCGGATGCTCGGGTGATTTGACTGTGAATGATAGCGGTGGAGTGTGAAGGGTAATGTATTGTTTCTTCCTCTACCGTAATTGAGCTGTGCCTCTCAGAGGCTCTGATGTGACATGTGGTGCCCCGGGACAGGGCACAGAGACAGTAAGAGGATAGTAGTGCTGTGCTAAGCCTGTGATTCGCTAGCTGACTCCAGTCAACCTCAATAAGTGTGGTGGCCGCTCCTGCTCCCGCTCCCCCAGCCCCAATACCAGCCTGTGGCGTGGAAGTTAATTGGCAGCATCTGCTGTCTGGGAGCCCGAGCGCCCAGTTACCCCCCTGGCACCTGGAGCCACCAGTCTGCCTGCAGGCAGTGAGCGGAGAGAGCCCAAACACCACAGCTGCCACCGGTGCCAGGGGGGATGTGGTCAGACAGGCTGGCCGGCTGTGCCAGGCAGGGACACCCTCAGGGGACAGATGGTTTACAGATCTGGGTGGTAGTGGGGAGAGAGAAAGCAGAGAGAGATAGAGACTCACCTGCCATGCCCTAACAGGCACAACACTGATTTCCATTTAGAGAAGGCGAAGAGACTGCTGGATTTGGTTGTTGTGTAAAATTGGCTTCTTTTAAAACAACAAAGTGGAAAATGTAGCATTTTGTAGTAGAATCACAATGATTATTTTAATGCCGGTTGTGGTCAAATTATACTTGAAGCTTTTGTTGAGGCAGTATCCTAAATACAAAGTGCAGATCCTTTCCAATATGATGTTATTGTTTTGCATCTCATAAGGATTGTAGCTATCCTTTGTCCTAATGTCCTTGTGTGTGTGTGAGGTCATTCTCCAGTGAAATTGCTGGTTCATGCTCTTCATTTCCTGTGTACACTATGACATCACTCTAAGTGTATGAGATTATTCTGATGACCTCATTGTGACCTCATGCTTTGTCATGTTGCCATCAGGAGAGTGGATGATCTCATCAGCCTAACCTCTATCTGATGAGTCATAGTGACACAGACACAGTAACATGGTTATGATACGGCTGAGATCATTGTTGTCGTACTCTATTTAATGACTATGTTGATGTGCATTTTTTAGATTTACGTTATGGCTGAGAGAAACCAACAAAGAGGTTTTACACAGAGAGCTGAGATGGGAATACTTTCATCATTGGAATTTCACTTTCAGAAATTATGTTTTTTTTTTGTTGCAAAATGCATGTCTCCTTTGATGAACACATTTCCAACACAACTTATATATTTCAGGAACCTGCGGGTGAATTTACTGTATATGGTTTACTCTACAGGAGTCATTACACATTTCACGTTAGACTCCTGTCTTATCCCAGTATGAATGTTTACGTAAATACTTGAGGTAAGTTCACAGACAACAAAGGAGTGAGAGGGGAGGTTGTCTGTCTGGGAAGATAATGCTATCAGAGAGCAGGCAAATTGAATCTGGAGATGCATCTGCATTAGCCCTCAAAAAGCCCTGTCACTCCACCATCTCTACTCCATCTCAACAGCATCTCTCCAGCACACTGCCCTAGGCTACATTAAGCTACATGTCTGCCTTCCTGTAATTAACAGAGAGAGAGCTATTGTTCGCCTTCTATGGAGAATGAATGCGGTACAGTTGTCAGGAGCAGATTGCTCTACAGTATGTCTCGGATCTAAGAAATGTGTATGTGTTTTTGTTGTTTTTTTAGTTGGTTGTGTGCTTATGTGTGCTTGAGTGTGTGTGTGTCTGAAGTGTTGTTTGCCAGCCAGTCTGGCGCCAGGCTGTCTCCCTGGGTCCACTCCACCCAGTGAGCTGATGCAGACAGTAGACACATCCACATCTCCCCTGGGAGAGGAGAGTAGAGGAGAGAGAGAGGTCTCACAACCACTCCACCTGCTCTCTCTCTCTCTCTCTCTCTCTCTCTCTCTCTCTCTCTCTCTCTCTCTCTTTATCTCATAGACACTGTATTTGTTTACAACATGCTTTCAGACACCTTTTACTGATTTCTCAGTGTGTCTAATAGAATGTGTGATTTCTCTGTTGTTTGCGGCTGGGCAAGGCCAGCAGTTGTTTTGTTGTCTACAGAAGTGAGTGCATCTCAAACAGCTTTTCTATTATGAGTCATTATGACATTCGCTTTACTCCATGTTTAGCATATTCACATTAGCTGTAGTCCTAGTATGATGGGTGTGATGGGTGTGTTGGTGTCAGCCGTCAGCCAGACCACTCTGTGGCATTGTGGCTCCCCTGGGACCTGGCTGAGACTGAACACTAATGTGGGGTGGGGTCTAATGCTGCATGGTGTAGGTGCATGGGGAGCTGGTGTTTGTTCCTGTTATCATAACCCCTCTTACACATTTATCAACACACACACACACCAGGGTAAAACACTGACATCATGGTTGTGGCGTGTTAGTGCCCCCCTCCCAGACTAATGCCACCTGCCCTCATGCCCCAGAGTGGGGTGGTGGCGCCACGCTGGCGATGGCAGGGTGTTCATCTGCTCTAAGCACAGTCGGACCTGTAGCTGCACCAGCATGGAGCCATGAGCGGGCCTGGGGGAGGGGAGGGTGCTGCGGTGTAGTCAACCCTCTGCCCTGTCTGGCACATAGTCCACAGTTAATCAAATTAATTTACCCCATTGAGAAAAATCTAAACACCAAGTTTGTATTCAAACTTTCAGATTGGTTCACAGGTTTTGGATGAAGTTTAGTGCTATGGTATTGACCACAGTACTTTAGAGAGATCTAAAGACAGGGAGTGGACCTCCCTGTCTGTAGCAGGGAGGGGAAGGTCATGCCACGACTGAACACCACCGAGAGGTGTGGCCATCTGCTGGTCAATCAGGGTGCTGGCACAGCTACACTCCTCTCCAGGATGATTCTGAGCACTGAGCACGGTACAAGTTTGCTTGATCAGACAGGACAGGATTCTCAAGACCTCATTTAAGACATGTTTGCCCTGGTTTTGATTCTGAATGTGATCGCAAGCCACTGGCCCTACATCACATCGACATCCACATAACACCCGTGGAGACGTCTGTCTGTTGAACCGGCTGTGCATGAGGGATATGTGTATGAATAAAGGTCCACTGTTTGCACACGGATGTGAGTGGAATATTTCCGCACCACAGAGTAATATAATGCAGCCCACTCACCAGAAGAGGGGTTGTAGAAGGACTATCCTCCATCACAAGCCTCTATGCTTCACCACTGACCCTACTGTATGAACCCACTTTACAGTGCTGCCTGCCTGGCTCCCTCCATACCACCACTACCCAGCCAACCCAAACTGGAATGTCAGCAGCAGCGTAATTTATCACCCCCGAGCCCACTGAGTAATTCTAATGGCATGTATTTTGATGACTTATTTTGATATATTTAATGACGCCATAAAAACAAACCCTGAAGTTGAGTCGATGCCTCTAGCTGAATACTTAAGTACCCAGTGTGTGTGTTCTGAGTGATTTGGTCGAGAGAATTTGCGACGCTCTTAAAACATGAATAAAAGTGAGCTGGGGAGTGGTGTCTTGTTTGTGTGATAAACAGAAGAAGCACCATGGTGATGCGCAGCGACCTTACATGTTCTTATGTGACCTGATACCTATATAATCCACTTCCTTCTTACTCCTCTCTGCAACAATAGCTCTCATTTTTATCCATTATCCACTTTCATCCATTACCTCCTCTAATTACATACTCTGAAAATCCACTCTATGTCAGTCTATGATTTCACATTTAATCACCAGTCCAAATAGAGATAAAGTTTTTTTTTATATATATATATATAGATGTAAGAAACCGCTATTAGTGAATTTCACCTTAGTGTCTTGGACGTGGCTCAAGTTCCTCATAGTTTCCATTTCTGCATGCAAGCAGATTGGAATATACAACCCCAGTGCATTTCTCTGGGTCTTTGAGTTTATGGTTTCAGATCTAATGACCCAATGATTTAAGGTCTGGGAGGCTGTATGTGTGTGTTGCTGTTCGCCAGGCTCTTAGCTCTAACATGGCTATGTCCCCATAGCATTTATGAGTGGAGGTGAAGCATCACCCGCATGCTCTTGCAATAGAACGAAGTATGGAGCCAAGGCAGTTTTTGCTCTTACACATAGTACTTGGTGCTTTTAGGTGAGATTTGTATAACTCTGATAGAATACTGTATCTGCAGCTGCATACTATTCAATCATGGTAAGCTCTATGAATTTGATCTGATATTGATTGTTCGCCTGTTTGTTTGTCTAATTCACCCAAGGGTTTGTAATTTATTGTAGTCTCTAAAGGAAAGGATATTTTAAACGCTGATATCAGACAGCGTAACGTTGGGGAGACAGATTTACCTAGACTGAATAGAACATGCAAATCATGAGTGTTGAATGGTGAGAAGTGAACACTTCTGACATGGATGTCACATCTCACCTGTGATGCCTATTTTAACTTCTGTTTTTCCCCAAAATGCTGTGGAAAAAGGGACAAGACAGCAAATTAAACCTCTTAACGGTTTTGATGTTAACACCTTAGAAAATCTTTGAGCGGCTTGTTTAAACCACTCAGCTTCAGAGGGTCCCTGTTCAGGCTCAGATGTCTCTGTAAACTGCTTATTGTCTCCACAGAAAGTGGTCTTTGAGATGCCTTTCCAAAGGAAAGCCCGGAGCCTACTAACAACCCATGACTACTGTACATTGTTTTAAACCCACACACTGATTTGATGCTTTCCAGGACATTCAGTGACTTGCAGTGGCAATCACTATACACTATACTACAGTATACCATCAGTGATCACATACGGCCAACAGAATGACAAAGCAAGAGAGGTTGCTTAGTAACAGTGCGATTGGATACCGTCTTTATGTCTGATCTGCATCCTAAAAAGATGGATAGCTACATCACACATGTGAGTAGGAGGCATACTTGACTGTTTTCAGATCATTCTAAAGCTATTTTCTGCTTGGATTAGTATGCAAAAGAAGGAGGCTGTGCCATGTTTCAACAAAAGTGAAATTGTTCAACATCTGGCAGCGTAGGTAGAGAGATTGGCTCTTCAAATGCGGCTGGTAGTACATTATGGTTGTATAGTATCAAAAATATCATCCAAATGTAAACATTTTTATTTTAGGAACAGAGCTTCCATTTGTCACAAATTGATGGTGTAGAACTGTGGCACTTGTGGGACATATGTTAAACCATTCCCAACATTGAGCGCTTGACAGGCTCAGCTTTGAGCAGAGAGAAAAGCGAGTAGCGTGACTGCAGTGACCTCTACGCTTGATTGATTTGAGAATGTAGACAAGATGTCCCTAGTATGAAAGCTACCAATTTTATCCCTCATCTCTGAGACTTCTGAAGGAAACAGATCAACATCAAAATCAAAGCCCCTCTTGTATCTGCTAACAGTTGAGAAGTTGAAAAGTAGAGGGAAGGAGAGTGACACCTCAGTAAAGGCTTTTAGCTGCCAGTGCTCTGCTCTCTTTGGTGTTGACCCGGATTCTGCTGGAGAAGTCGTGTTATCACGTAAGACATTTCAAGCAGAGTTTTGTTTTTCTTATCTCCATTTATGCCTGCTCTTGTATAGAAGTTGTGTTAACACGTCTCACAGCCCTCGTTCAGTTGATGACCTTGAGCTTTAGGATGGAACTTTCCGTGGTGTAGAATATATTTGTGACGTGTGAGCGTGTGTTTGCTGTGGCACTGAATTGTGAAACCACGTTTGTGCACATTATCATTGGAGGCGGCTTTTTTGTTGTTGCCACATGCAGTGATAAATCTGTTTGGGAATGGGGGCACTGTACCACATCCTGAAGTACGAGAGGCATGGGGCAGCATTATTTAGATAAAACGAATTGCCAGCAGCCGTTCAGGAGCAGACACTGCAGAGATATAAACCAGGGGGACAGCAGCCTCTGCATCGCTGCTCTCCAGAGGAAGACACAAAGCTATTTTCTTTGGCCCATAACAGTAAAGCAGTCCTGCGATGGCCAGCAGTAAATTCCTGTTGTGTAATTACAATCAATATCGAAGACTCGCTCAGTAGCCAACAAGGTCAAATGGTACAGAGAAGAGCTGCACGGCTGGATAATGCCAAACAGATAGATGAATAAATAACTGGATAAAGTGTCATCTTATTTCATTCTTCCGAGGTGGGGTGTGACAGGGTAATGCGGCCCCCTGTTTTCAGCCTGCCAGGTCTCCTGGGTGTGCAGGGAACAGCAGAAGGTCCTGCACTCAGCAATGGAGGAAGCAAAACACCTGGGACCTCCTGACACAAACTATCATTGTGCTGTGTTTGTGTGGGCGTCCATGTGTGCGTGCGTGTGTTTGTGTGGGCGTCCATGTGTGCGTGCGTGTGTTTGTGCGCGTGTGTGTTTGTTCGTGAGTGTGTTTGTGCATGCGTGTGTTTGTGCGTGCGTGTGTTTGTGCGTGCGTGTGTTTGTGCTTGCGTGTGTTTGTGCGTGCGTGTGTTTGTGTGGGCGTCCGTGTGTGCGTGCGTGTGTGCGTGCGTGTGTTTGTGCGTTTGTGTGTGTGTGTGTTTGTGTGTGTGTTTGTGTGTGCGCGTGTGTGCGCGTGTGTGTGCGTATGTGTGTGTGTGTGTGTGTGTGTGTTTGTGTGTGTGTGTGTTTGTGCGTGTGTGTGTGTTTGTGTGTGTGTGTGTGTGTGTGTGTGCGTGTGTGTGTCTCTGTGTTTGTGTGTGTGTGTGTGTGTGTGTGTGTGTGTGTTTGTGCGCGTGTGTGTTTGTGTGTGTGTGTGTGTGTGTGTTTGTGTGGGCGTCCATGTGTGCGTGCGTGTGTTTGTGCGCGTGTGTGTAATTCACATGAACAGGACAAACACTTCACCAATACACATTTTTCATCCCACATTCCACCAATATGTTTGATTAGGAATAAAATCCTTTGATTTAAATGAAAGGTAATATATTTTATTTAAATTAGAGGTAATTGCATGAGCCAAGTTCCCAAAATATCACACAGAGTATACTTGATTACACAAGCAGGTTAAAGTTAGTGAAAATGTAGAAATTCTTAAAAGAAAAGTTTTTAATTATTGCTTCCTTCTCCCATTCCTTCTCTTCATGGCGCTTGTTGAGCACATGTATACATACGAATGTGTGGTGTATGTCTTTGGGCCCGTGCCCAGTAGTATTGTCGACTAGCTCGTCAGCCACCGAATGCCCTGTAGGATGCAGTGCAGGGGTGTGGGAGAGGCACTCGCCCAGGCAGCCAGCCTTGGGGCTCTGCAGACACTGGATAAGAGCCTTCTCTGGAGGGGGGCGGGCCAGCACTGCTTACTGCTCCCTCTCCTCTCACTCCCCTCTCTCTACCTCTCTCCCCTCTTTCTCTCTCCTTCTCTTCAGCCAGGCATGAGGCAGGGCGGGGTGGCTGCATTAGTATTCTGCTGAGACAGGCACACTTGCACAGAGATAGGAACACTTTCTCCTCTACCAGGGGAATAATCAGCTTGGCCTTTTCCCCCTTTCCTCACTTTGCCTTTATACAACTCGGGTAATTTGGTTTGATTTTAATTTTTTATTTCACTTTGTAGCGGCAGCAGCATTTTCTTTGAGTGTTTGTTTGTATATATATAAATATGCGTGTGTGTGTGGGCGCGCGCACGTCAGCATAAAAACCAACAGCCTATTTCCCATCTGCCCATCCCTAGTTGAGAGGCGATAGAGTATGGGGCTTATTGAGAGGGGGGTCAGTGAGTCCCAGGTTCATTTGAGACAGGCTGCCTGCTGCCCTCTGCTTATCAGATAGGCCGCTCAGGACGGCAGGCTGCTATCAGATACAGATAGCATCTCAATCTGATCCTGGTCCTACAGGAGAGACACCAGCCTGCCATCACAGCCTCTGATCTGCCTCCTCTTTCTCATCCTCTTATCTTCTGTCTCCCTCCTCCTCACTCACTCTCTCTCCCCCTCCCCTTCCCATCATCCTCTCTGTGGCCTCAGCTCAATGCCTGTCCGTTATTGCTTTTTCCCCTCTCAGAAGATTCACTCTCTTCTACTCCTCTCTTTGCCTACATTTGTTGTGGATCGTTATTCACCCCCCCCCCACCTTTTCTCTCACATATCCTTGTTGTCAGCTTTTTTATTTGCATGTGCACAGGCTTTATATGCAGTTATCAGCTGCGTAGACACTCATTCAGCTGGGATGTACCATCAATTGTTAGCCTGTATGAAATATCCATAGTCTACCATTGTCCTTCTTTATTTACTGCTTAATACAGTTAGTTTGGGATGCAACTCAGATGATGCCCAGTGAACAGGAGAGATGCAGAGGCAGCCAGGGGAATAGAGAGAGCAGAGCAGAGCAGTAAACTGAGAGGCTGTAGGGGATGCAGTAGTGTCACATTTCTGATTGATCGCTACTTAAGGCCCCTGGATCACTCTCCTTGTAGCCCTCGGCATTACCACAACAGACCGGATGACAGCGAGACTAGAAACTTTCCGTACTGTTCCATGCTCTCACATTGATACCAATGACCTTATAGACAAAATGCTGCAAGCAGTTGTCCGTTTATAATCGGTTATCAACCTGATAGAGTCTGGGGAAAGGTTCTGAGGGAATTATCTAATACGTATACAGTATGTATTGTATATGAGACATGAATTTTCTCGAAATTGAAATGTTCCCCTGTTCTTGCAGGCAAAGACTCCCGACTAAGAATGTGTACTACTACCGTTGCCCTGACCATCGGAGAAACTACGTGATGTCTTTTGCCTTCTGCTTTGATCGAGAGGATGATGTGTACCAATTTGCTTACTGCTACCCCTACACCTACACCAGACTGCAGCACTACCTGGACAGCTTGGAGCGCAGGAACCTGGACTACCTGCAGAGGGAGCAGCTGGGGCTCAGTGTGGTGAGTGTGTGTGTGTGTGTGCGTGCGCATGCGTGCGTATACGTGTGTGTCCTCTCTCCCTCATCAAACAGTTTTCAACAGACTACCAAAGAGCCCCAGCCCAGGTCTATCCACCAGTCCTCCCTTCACATTTTCATGTTATCAGTATGACTGTTGAACTCTGTGTGATTGTAGCCAGAAGACAGGAGGGATCCTTGACTGTGCTACTGTCGGTGGTGTGGTGGTGAGGCTGGTTGAGCCACACAGTGTCTCCTCGCTGTGTTGTGCCTGTGCAGCGCTGCACGCTGGTTGCCCTCTGAGGGAGAACACTGCGGCCTGTAATCAGCAGAGCTCTCTCTTCACAGGAACAGGAAGAGGATCGTTCACACTGCCTGCAGTGCTGTCTGCTCTTATCAAATAATAGTAGGAGAAAAACTCATTGGAAATGCTTATTATTATTATTTTTGTATGATTATTTTAAAAAAAATAACATTTGTCAAGGAGAGCTAGCTGCAAGGGGCAATGTTGAAAGTGCGTTTATTAATAAGGAATGTGGCGTAAATTTTTAAAGGAGTCACATTTTTATGAAATATGGTTTGAAAGGGCAGATGATGTTGGTGAAGAATAATTTCAGAAAGTGATCTCTCAACTAATAGGAGCCCAGAATTGGCAACAAAGACAAGAACAGGTATTGGCATATTCCTTCAATAAATCCCATCATATAATTAGAATTCTAGAATTCTATTAGTTTTTCTATCCTTCCCACTGTCCTATGACATGTACAAAATGAGGGCTCCAAAGTGTGCAGCATTAGTTCTACTTTTTAGCTTCACCAGCACTTTGTGATAAATACAAGAAGTTCAGACATAAAACTGAGTAAGTTGGCACTCAGACTAAGGATTAGTTTAGTATGCATAGTCATAGAGGCGTTTTATGGCCTTATTTGTCTTTTAATGTCCTGCGGTCCTGGATCTCTGACAGCCCGGCCCAGCAATCTCATTACGACCTGCAATGAGAGAGGGATGAGGGGACCTTTCCGTCTGCTGCAGTAAAGAGCCCAAGTCCCTCCAGTGGCTTCACACACCCACATGATACATGTTAGCTGGAAGAGCTTAACATATACAGTACCAGTCAAAAGTTTGAACACATCTACTCATTCCAGGGTTTTACTTTATTTTTTTTACTATTTTCTACATTGTAGAATAATAGTGAAGACATCAAAACTATGAAATAACACATATGGAATCATGTAGTAACCAAAAAAGTGTTAAACAAATCAAATATAGTTTATATTTGAACCACCCTTTGCCTTGATGACAGCTTTGCAAACTCTTGGCATTCTCTCAACCAGCTGCATGAGGTAGTCACCTGTAATGCATTTCAATTAACAGGTGTGCCTTGTTGAAAGTTAATGTGTGGAATTTCTTTCCTTCTTAATGCGTTTGAGCCAATCAGTTGTGTTGTGACAAGGTAGGGGTGGTATACAGAAGATGGCCTTATTTGATAAAAGACCAAGTCCATACCACAGTATGGCAAGAACAGCTCAAATAAGCAAAGAGAAACGACACTCCATCATTACTTTAAGACATAAAGGTCTGTCAATCTGGAAAATGTCAAGAACTTTTAAAGTTTCTTCAAATGCAGTCGCAAAAAACCATCAAGCGCTATGATGAAACTGGCTCTCATGAGGACCGCCACAGGAAAGGAAGACCTTGAGTTACCTCTGCTGCAGAGGATAAGTCCATTAGTCCAAATTTTAGATTTTTGGTTCCAACCACCGTGTCTTTGTGAGACACGAGTAGGTGAACGGATGATCTCCACATGTGTGGTTACACCGTGAAGCATGGAGGAGGAGGTGTGAGGGGGTGCTTTGCTGGTGACACTGTCAGTGATTTATTTAGAATTCATTGCACACTTAACCAGCATGGCTACCACAGCATTCTGCAGCGATATGCCATCCCACCTGGTTTGCTCTTAGTGTGACTATCATTTGTTTTTCGACAGGACAATGACCCAACACATCTTCAGACTGTGTAAGGGCTATTTGACCAAGAAGAAGAGTGATGGAGTGCTGCATCAGATGACCCGGCCTCCACAATCACCCGACCTCAACCCAATTGAGATGGTTTGGGATGAGTTGGACCACAGAGTGAAGGAAAAGCAGCCAACAAGTGTTCAGCATATGTGGGCACTCCTTCAAGACTGTTGGAAAAGCATTCCAGGTGAAGCTGGTTGAGAGAACCCCCCCCCCCCCCCCCCACACACACACACACAGAAACCACATGTGCATATCTACACACACAATGAAAGAGTGATTTTTGTTCCATTGCCCTTTCAGATGCAGACTCCATGAAGAAATGACACTGTGGCATTAAATAGCAAATGGACCTATAGTAAATCATCAGGGGGTAAAACAAAAGCCTCAACATTTAGTGTGGCGTTCACTGGTGAGCTTGACTGATTGCCTTAGCATGAACAATAGCATTTTCAATCAGCCTCTCACTCAGTTTAACTTGTGCATGAAGGCATGAGATAGAAAGTGTGCTGTACAATGCTCCTTATTTCTGATCATTAGGTATGGCTTGCTCATAGGCTAGTCATAGCTCCAAATGGAACTTGTTGGAAAGCTTGATTTCAGAGATGTAGCTACACATTTGAGGTGTGATTATAAATCAGAGGTTGCTTGGATTGTTTCAGACCAGAATGAGCCTGAAAGTGCTTGTCAGAACTGCAGGGCTAGAATTTGTCAGTGACACAGTTCCTCCAGTTTTCTGCTACTCCGCATTAACTTTCAACTTTCATTGTTGGAGGGATTTGAAAGGAGGGTTACGTCAGTGTGTACATTGGCTGATGTCTCAGGGAATGTAAACAAGTGCCAAAGTAAGAAAATATGAGGAGGAGACAAACTGGACTCAGAGTGACAGACTTAGAGACCGGAAGACAAGCAGAGGGAATCAGGCCTCAGGGCCAAGCAGCTGTAGCACACTAGGTCTACCTGCCTACCGATAAACAGCTGCCGTAATTGTGATGCCTCGTCTCCACCAAACACAAAGAGAGATCATAGCTCCACTGTAATAGGGGAGGACTACTATAATTGCACTTCTGGGATAATAACAAATGCTTGAACTGCATATTGCCTTTTAGCCTCCGTCTCTCTACCATCCCTTTATCGTTTTTCTCTCTCTCTCTCTTCTCCACTCCCTTTTTATATAGCGCCGAGATCTGCTTCAGGGACCAATAGTAAAACAGCTTTTTGATGGCGTCTGTGCTACTGTAGGTGAACACCAAAGCTTTGTAAGCATACTAAGCAGTATGCGTTTGCATGTTTGTCAGTCAGTGTATGGAAATCTTTTTTGCCATCTGCTTTGCCCAGGTGTCATTCAATGAGATGTGGGGTGAGGTTGGAAAAACCTCTGTTCATCTGTGACAACTTAACAGGCAGCTCGGGCTTTTGTTTATGGCCAAAGGTTTCTTTCCTTCAGCTCTTTTAAGACAGACATTACAGACATACTGGATGTCTCTCTTGCTTCTTGTACCCTAACACATTCTTTGTGATGGTCTACGGTCCTGTGATGGACTAGTGGGTTATATGAAAGGTTTTATAGAGTTTCTGTTGGAAGGGTTAGGCAGTGTATCCATTCCCCTGTTCTCTCTTTCTGAACATTTCTCCTACAATCCATTCCTTGACTGTTGTGTGAGCTACTCTCCCCCCTGAGGGACAAGTCCATGAAGACAGAGTGGATGCTGCTTGGACATTTCTCTGCTAACAAGTGTGTACACTCCAGGCAGAAGTTTCCTTAAACTATTCCACCATTTCTCTCGTATTGACTGCTAAAAAGACGGCCAGGGCCCAGTATTGAAAGCACACCAAGTGTGTTTGCTACACAAGTTGACAAAGCTTTTTCTTATGGGCAGAGTCAGTCTAGGAGTTGCAGAGAAAGCACTTTTACCATTCCCTTCCTGTCATGATGGCCAACTGTGGCACTATTTGTCACCTCTGACAAAGCAGCCCTTATCTGCAGCTATCTATGATTAATGTACAAATAAGAGCTGCTCAGGATGATAAGTGAGGAGTCGATGACCATTCTTAAGTCTGCACCCTTCAGCTGCCATCACTGAGTTCCACAATACTTACTGTGTTTTATGAGGGAAAAAGAATCACCCTAAAAGTATTTTCTCAAAACAGAGGATTTTTTCATTTTGAAGTGTGCAGCTTAAATAAGGAAAACAAGTTCCTCAAATTTGACATAGGAACACAATAAACTGACATTGTTGCAACGGAGTTACACAATGCTTGCTGTAATAACCACAAAACCCTTTGCTCCTCATTCTAAACCAGCTCTGAGCTTGTCTACAATAATAGGCCTTCTAAGTGCCCTGTGGATGTCACCTTCAAACGTTCAGGGCTCACACAGACTGAGGATGTAAAGAGGCCCTTCCATCCCAATGCTCCAAGGAGGAAAGAGGCGTGTGGAAACGTCAGATGATGTGCTGGTCTGGGAAGGTGGTTTTCTACGGTCCTAATGGCCACTGGGTCTCCTGCAGACAGGCTGTAGGGGACTGTGTCTCCGTGCCTGTTAGTGGGAATAAAGGATGAGAGGGGCCTTTTGCCCACGGAGTTGGCACTGCGGCTGTCTGCTGGGCTTATCGCTGTGTTTGTACACTGCGTGCCAAGATTTAATCAATAGCCACTCTACCTTCCGCTAGGAGAGAAGGTCAAACTGACTTGAGCGTTAGTAGCTGATGCTAGAGAAGAGAAGAGAAGAGAGGGAGACTAGGTTTGTCTTTCCTACTGCATGGTGGATGGATGGCCATGCTGTGTGAAACCAGGCTGCTGGGTAATTGCACGAGGTCTTGCCATTTACTGGCTTAACAGCAGCCAAAGTGTCTCACACAACATCATGAAGCATTTTGCTCTCCCTTTGTGTCCACTCTTTCACATCCCCGTTCAAGGATGCTGTTGACAGCAGCCATGTCTGTTCTTCCATGAATGATTCTATGATGGCGGTCTAATTTGGAGAGCCCTCCAACAGCTGACTGGTATTTTTGAGCCGCTATCAGACTGCCTGGGCAAGCCTTCATTATCATCTGTATGAGCTGAGAACACAATATCACATACAGTGACCGCACTAAGTGGAAGTCGTTTGGAACATACAGAGGGAATTGATGATCTCTAGTTCTGACGTCTTGCTGAGGAATGCTGTTTGCCTATATATAATAGCACTGCAGCAGCCTAGAATGTCATACACCAGACCTCGGCTCAACCTTTCTGAAGGGTTGTGGGGTCATGCATGATCACTTTTGCTTGACCCTGGCTGCTCTGGTTGCTATGACAAGAAGCTGGCCTTTATTGGTATTTGACCTCTATTCCAACATAGTTGGAAAGTGCTGATGTAGCTGGATGTGCATTTAGGGATATAAATGGGTCTGTTTCACCTGTTATATCTCAGCGAGGTTGGATCAATGGCTTGGCCTCTGACCCCAACAGTAGAGCAAGGAATTTATTCCACATGAAATTGAAGATAAAACGGTTTATACGACCCCATGCTATTGAGCTGGCCTTTTATCTAGACCAATGAGATTCCTCTAGGCTGTTGTCTCAGTGCTTTATTGCATATCATGACCCCTATAGCAATGCCATCTCACCAGTGTTTAGTATAGTAATGACGAAAGAATGGAGTGGGCTGGAGAAAAGGTAGGTATGGCTAGTGTGGTGGAGACAGTGGCCATTGTCATTAACATACGTTATCTTAAGTGGAATTGGAGGCCATAGCCTATGTGTGGTAGAAAGATAATTCAGTAGAATGTTTGTCAGATGGTGGTGTATTTTCCAACTTGACTTATTATAATGCAGGCACAAAAAGAGCAGATTTGCTCAGTCAGAGATAATATTTATTTTTGAAATTGGAAATCGCTCACACCTTTAAGGCTTAACGCTCTCTCAATATTGTGGAGCGGCTCTGTGAGCTACTTTATATTCACGGGCCCGCAGATAGAATGACTGAGTGGTGAGAGAGGAGAGGGGTGCTTTATGGACAGAAGGATATCACCCAGCATGGCTTATGTTGTCACTTAGCTGGCAGCAGCTCTCTCAGCCTCAGATACAACACCTCTGCCTCCTCTCTCATCCTCTCTCTCCTGCTGCACTCACCTATAATAGATAGATCTTCTCCATCATCAACAACCCTGTCCTCACATACTGAGGCATCGGCACCAGAGGAGAGGTGGTACTGTTAGCAGACCCACAAGCCTCACAGTGCAGGGATGACATTTCTCACTGGCACCTAGCTCCAGTGGTGGGCTAGGTAGGTAGTGGTGGTGCTGGGAAGGAAGGCTCTGCTGAGGGAGAGTGGGTACTGTAGGCGCTGCCTTGCAGTGTGGGAGTCATGTGGAGGGGGTTGGGAGAGTGAGTTATCAAGTGACAGAGGAAAAGGGATGCGTTCTCAAATGGATCCGCTGCAGCAGACACGCTCGTTGGCTCCTTCTCAGAGAAATCTAATCCAAGCCACAAAGCTCTGCACTGCCATCCTTCTCGCTCTCTCTGCCGCCCGACAATGAATATTTACTAACCACTACTTTCTAGATGACTCCATGGATGGAGGACTGTGCATGTAAAAAAGTATCTGTTTCATTTTAGTGTCAGTCCTCCTCTCCCATAGGGCCAAGGAAGAGGAAAAAGAAGAAATAGTTTTCTAAAAGTGTTCAGGTTTTTTAATAGGTCAGAATACACTTTTCTGACAGTGTAATTGCTTTCCATTGCTAGACCCATAGTGGGGAGTTGGGACCCTGGAAGGAAGAAGAGAGAAAAGAGGAGAGATAGAAAGAGATATGGAAGGGGAGAGAGAGAGAGAGAGAGAGAGAGAGAGAGAGAGAGAGAGAGCGAGGTGTACAGTAGATCATTTGTTAGGAGAAAAGAATGAAAATTAATGAAAAGAGAGTTGCTCACCCTCTGAATGCAGCCAAGCTTGAAATTCACTTTGAGGGAAACTTAATTTGTTGTAAATGGGTGAAAAACATATTTAGGAATAGGGAGGAGAGGCTGCGGCGCCTGTCTGTGGCAGATGAGGATGCTATGCTCTGAAAGCTTAAGCTGAATGGGGAGGAAATGCATAGCCTGTTATTTTCATCCATTGTAGATGGATAGTCATTATTACTCCCTCCTATAACGTCATTTGGAATGAAAATAAGTCTGTGATACTAGTGTATTTCTGAGAACTTCAGCCTGTCAAAAGTTACCTAGAAGGATAATAGTGTGTGGCCCATTTGGCTTAGGGACAGATCCTATATGTCTTTGTGTCTAATTCCACAGGGGAAGATTATGTTGTGCTGGTTTAGAATCTTCAATACTGTATAGATCGATACAGCCAAATTTGTTTTCTGATTAGCTGGTGGCTGTGGTATGGAATTACTGCCAGGGTATTTAAATCAGAAACCTGGTCCGTTTACCCCTGCCTACAGTTATAGCCTAGACCTCAACATACATGTGAGGACAATTTTCTATGAAGCAGGTCATTTTACTCAGAAAGGCTGAACAAAGTGAAGTCCTTGACCCTGGTATACAGCACTCAGTACCCCTCTCCAATGTTCCCATAGCATAGTAGTTGGAGCCAGACAGTTGGAGCTCTCTGAGTGGGTGTGTGGGTGAGATGTACTCCCATGGAATTGAATGTGAGGATAAGAGTCAATGAAGAGGAGCAGCCATCCCTGCAGTGCCTTCAACAGAACAACTCTAAAGCCTATGAGATTTACATAAGTCTGATCTTCATGCCGGTCCTTCTTTCATGTGCCTGTCTGTCACACAAAGGCATCCTCAGATGCTGCTGACCACAGTATGGTAAACATGTGAGGAGGGACATATTGTCCCTGTTGAATAAAACAACAAGAGGCAGTCTCACTATAAATTAAACACATAGGGCCTTGAGGCAGTCATAGGGAGGACAGCCCAAGGATGAGGGCGTGTGTTTAGGGCGGTCAGGGTTGGGGATGAGCAAGCGTGGTCACTGAAGCGCTTTCTCTCTCTACGTGGTCCTGGGGTCCTCTACAGAACAGTGGCCTCCACCCTGGCCACAGGCCCTAACCCTACACTCCTCCGGGATCAGCCCCTCTGCCTCGGCCCAGTGCCCTGACATGTGGGGACTGGAGACGACTGATAACAAACATCTCCAGTCATCCTCCTCTGCCTCTCACACCCACCAGGCTTTTTATCCGCCCTGCAAAGATACTCTTGTCCATTCCACACTTCTCTTTTAACTCCCCTGTTGCACTTCTCCTTTTTACCTGAAGTAAAGAAATAAGGAAGGATGTGACTGGGCCCATTTTTCCTCCACTTTCTATTCACTCCTCTTCCTTTCTCCCTCAGCTCCCCCCAGCCCCAGTGCCTGTGTGTCTGCTCTTCTCCCCAACACTGGAGTGTCTGCCTGAGAGAGATGGATGCCAGCTCCTCTCTCTCCAAAGGCACAATGTCTCTCCTCTCTAGCACGCCTGCACCTGCATATTGTGATATAGTGCTTCTATTCACTAGAGTCGATTGCCTTTAACGGAACCCAGGCAGACTGGGGAAATTGAAAGGGATTGCGGCCTGCTTTTCATCAGAGCAGGAGCGGCGCAGGCTGGAGGGTTTTGGGTCACGGGGGGCTCTGGGGGCTCTGGGGGAGCTTGGCTGGAGAGGGGGTATAGAGGGAGGGGGGACTTGGATGTCAAGGAGATGGACTTGGATCTGCTGCCAGGTGGCGTGGCAGTTGATTTCTGTCGATTCACTCCCATCTGCATGGCTATTCATCTCTTTGGCGCCGGTTATGTTAGGAAATACTGTACTGCTGAATGAAATTATTCTCAGGAGAGGAGCGTAACAGTAGAAGCCTTTTGTTCTTCTATGGATTTGTTTCCATGTGGGAGTTCCTATTGATCAGTTAAGTATTGAAATAAAGAGGGAAGCGCAGAAAGAAAATACACATCTTCAAGGAATATCTCGTGTTTTTTTTCATTTCATATCAATGTTTAGTTAATTCTTTGAACATGTCATGTTTAAGCTTTCCCTTTACGCCTTCATTCCTCTTGGAGAGAATCACTAAATGTAATTACTGATTGTTTTATAAAATCCTTGGTCTTTCTAACGAGTTAGCAACACATTTACATTACGCTTGTTATCTCTGTGGAGTGATAGATCGGCAGCTATATGCAAATGAGCAGTCAACTGTCAATGCTGCTAAAGAAGAGAGAATACCTCAATATGAAACCAGCTCTAAGAACAAAGAGATCTTTTTTTAATGGAAACTAGCTATTGATATCAAAGGGAATTAAATGATTCCAATTAAAATGACAAACTATTGACAGGGTCGTCGTAGGATTCATGATGAGAACGGTGTGGTTCATATAGTGGACTTCTCTCTCTAGGTGGTTTTCCCTGAAACTGTAGGCCATACAGTCGGTTATACCAGACTGTATCTGTGTGATCTACAGTAGTGAGTCTGATACATTAGCCCTGATCGTCTCTGAATGGGAGCCATACGACAAGCTGTTTAAAGCTCAACATTTCTACACACTTCACCAAATAAACAATACTATATAACTGTAAGCCCTAGCTAATTTATACAAAACGTATATTAATTTGTTTGTATGGTCAGTTTTACATTAGGTTGGACACTTCTGGTTATGTAAGATTTGTAAGGCGTTTATGTTAATTTGTGCGAGGGCAGAGTGAGAGGAGAGAGGCTGTGGCCAAAGAGGAGCGTGGCTCTACCATGAATGGACCCTCCTATGATCACTGCTACTGTAGCAGACACTTAATGATCTCTTTAGAATGCAATAATAAAAGAGAAGTGCATTAAGCCCCATCCCGATATAATTGGATTATGTTAAGATAAATTAGTCGTGTCACTTCCTTGCAAGGCTGTCTTTGGAAGTTTAGATCTGTCATATGTAATAAAGTTTATGCCGTTCCTGAAAGATGTTTTTAAATATTAGGGATTTGTGCATGAGTAATGGTGACAGCCCTTCCCTATACCTTCTTGGTTTCTATGGATACACCTTAGAGACGGGCAGATTTTAGCTTCCTGTCACCTATTATTTCTATTATTGATTGAAGACTTTTGTCCCATAAATACCTCTGTAACAGATCCATCTTCACATTTCCCCCCATTGCTACCACAGAACATGGAGGGAATATAACATAGTCTCATCCACATGCACAAAAGCGCTCTGTCATGAGAAAAATCTGATATCTATTCAGTGACTTACCCTCAGATGTTCCATGACTTTTCCACATTGATTTGAAGGAGGTGAAGAGGCTGAGGGGTGAGGCAGTAAAGGGGATGGAGGGGCCACTTGAAAAGGAAATAACCTTTCGGACTGCGTGGATGTTAGATATAGCATTCCATAGATGCCCATTGTGGAGCCGTCAAGCTGCCACCCTATGATTTGAAACTTGCATTGGAGAGGCACAAAGCGGCTGCACTGGGCTTCCAGTGTCCATCTCTTTTCACTGAGCGATCAATAGTTGTCTTTGTCTCCTCGCTCTCCTCTTGACAGGCCTGCTTTTAAATGGCTGGTTTAACCAGTTACTTACAGGTCTCCTCAGCCTCCCATTTACATCCAAATCAATCACTCTAATGAAAATTAATGGCACAGTGAAAGCATAAGAATTGGCGTACAACAGTTCACTCTCCATTTTATTCCACACTATACTGTAAATGCACAATTACAGCACTGTTGTTGTTGTTTTTCTACATATCATTGACTCCTCACTTGGCTGTCTGTTTGAAGAATCGCTATTGGAATAGGATGTATTGGTCCATTCAGATTAGAGGCTAGTGTGCTGTAATGGGTGGTGTAAGTCTCTCAGTCAGCTCCATTCTGCAGAGAGAGCTGCAGGGCTTTCCTAATGATTCAATATATGAATGATGCTGATGAAGAGCATCGCCTCCCTCTCAAAGCCAGCCTGCTCATTCTGAGAGGAAGCAGCACTCCCATAGGACTGACTGACGCACACTGGTGAGGCAAAACAATATGACAGAACGATGGAAGCCCTCTGATTATAGAGCTTTGTCTCAACAGTGATAACCTGTTTGAACTACAACTACAGGAATGATACATTGGATCGGTTTCATGTGTGTCCATTAGTTTTTTAACAACCGATGCATAAAGCTCTGTCCTTGACCAGCTAGAGGAGATCCTAACGCTTGGCATGGAACTGTGTTTATTTCAATATAACCAAAAAGGCAGAAATTGTCGAGAATATGCCATTTATACCCCCAACAGTTTGTCTACGTTATTGAGAGTAAACTTATGCCCAGCCATTTGAAATAACTTGACGTTGACTAAATTGTTGACTACATAATCATGTCAGTAATAGACCTGTTTTGTTCACGATAATCTGCTTCTTTATGTTCATTTTTCATAAAATAAATGATAACTTTGGTTTAGAGTTATGAAGCCTGTGCATCTGAAGGAGCTGATTAAGGGCCCATGTGCATGTGGAATCACAGCAGTGCCATCAGAATGCCTTTAAATTCCATGGCTGATTTAAGTACCTTGCAAATGTAACTAGATAGATAACAAAGGAGCTATTAAATAACTGACAAAGTACCAAGGTAGAGGCAGGGAGGATTAGCCTTTAACTTCACATAAGATTAGATAGCCTTGAGTTCTAATTAAAATCCTCATTCCCCTTCTAAGGTAGTAATTTCGATCTAAAAGAGAGAAGAAAGTTTGATGTTTTGCAGACATCTTCTTCCCTATTCATTTCCAAACCTGTTTCTATCTTTCTCTTTTCTTAGACTTGATTGAAATCAATGTTATCTCTTCCACTGGGTAACACTTTCTTGCCCTTCCTCTGCCTGAAAGTCAAATGCCTTAATTTAATTTACCAGAGAACCAGTCCACTATACACCAGCACACAGATAAAAAACATACATACTATGCGAACATACACACACACACTCACATTTTTCCTCTATATCCTGTATGTTTACCTTTCAGATAAGGATTTTTGTCTAAAAAGTCATCCTCATGAATGCTACCTTGTCCTTTGCTCCTCTGGATGTTTCTTGTCAGAGGCGGTAGGTATTGTCTTTAATGCTCCTCTGGATGTTTCTTGTCAGAGGCGGTAGGTATTGTCTTTAATGCTCCTCCAGATGTTTCTTGTCAGAGGCGGTAGGTATTGTCTTTAATGCTCCTCCGGATGTTTCTTGTCAGAGGCGGTAGGTATTGTCTTTAATGCTCCTCCAGATGTTTCTTGTCAGAGGCGGTAGGTATTGTCTTTAATGCTCCTCCGGATGTTTCTTGTCAGAGGCGGTTGTCTTTAATGCCGGATGTTTCTTGTCAGGATGTTTCTTGTCAGAGGCGGTAGGTATTGTCTTTAATGCTCCTCTGGATGTTTCTTGTCAGAGGCGGTAGGTATTGTCTTTAATGCTCCTCCGGATGTTTCTTGTCAGAGGCGGTAGGTATTGTCTTTAATGCTCCTCCGGATGTTTCTTGTCAGAGGCGGTAGGTATTGTCTTTAATGCTCCTCCGGATGTTTCTTGTCAGAGGCGGTAGGTATTGTCTTTAATGCTCCTCTGGATGTTTCTTGTCAGAGGCGGTAGGTATTGTCTTTAATGCTCCTCCAGATGTTTCTTGTCAGAGGCGGTAGGTATTGTCTTTAATGCTCCTCCGGATGTTTCTTGTCAGAGGCGGTAGGTATTGTCTTTAATGCTCCTCTGGATGTTTCTTGTCAGAGGCGGTAGGTATTGTCTTTAATGCTCCTCCAGATGTTTCTTGTCAGAGGCGGTAGGTATTGTCTTTAATGCTCCTCCGGATGTTTCTTGTCAGAGGCGGTAGGTATTGTCTTTAAAGAACAACAAGAAACGGGTTGTTCTCCAGTGGAGAAGCCTTTACATTGAGCCACTGGTTAGTTGTGAAGGGTAAGCAGGCTGCATGAGCTGGTAAGAGGGACTGATTTGTATCTACATGAAGAAAATAACAATTAAGCTGATGGAGGAGAGATGGTGGCAACATTGACCCAAATGTTCAATAGCAGACAGACAGACTGTTAAAAAGGAGTTTGACCCTGTTCTCGGTGCCTGGCCCAATTTAGTTAGGTCATTATTTCCTCTGTGCTTGTTGTGACAGAGGGATGTTTACCTGGCTTTTAAAACTCCTCCACCTCATGGTTTCAGTTTCCCTTCTCCCCTTTTTCCAGCTCATTAAACCCAAACCATTATATTCTAGCAGAAAGCCTCATAGGCTGCTGTCTTAAATGAAAACAGTCAGAATTGAGCTGATGGGATGGATCACTGTGCCCAAGCAAAAAGTTATCATCACTGTGCTTGATTTATTTTGCCATGTTCACTGCATGTATTTCGGATAGACCAGACTAGTCGTAAGGCTCACTGCAATAACCATTATTCCTGTGGCTCAGTCGGTAGAGCATGGCGCTTGCAATGCCAAGCGTCGTGGGTTCGATTCCCGCTAGGGCCACCCATATGTAAAAGTAGTGGCCCCAGCCGACTTGTAAGTCGCTTTGGACAAAAGCGTCTGCTAAATGGGATATATTATTATTATTACAAAAGAGTATTCTGATAGTCGACCCCTGAAATTAAACAGGCAATTTTACCTGGTAATTGGGTGGTAGGATATTGTATCAAACCCTGTGCTAAGGACCATACACTATGGCCATTCAGACAAATACCTTTTCTGTTTTCTTCCAAACATTTTAGCAGAGACTGTAAAAGAGACGAATTACCCAGAGTAAGTGTTCACTGAAAGTCTTATATGATAACTGGTAAGTAATATACTGTATGAGGCGAGGGACCTTCGTTTTCAATAAGATTTCAGGTGCTAAAGAAACATGTAGCAAGGCCAAATTTGTTGGCCTTATTGACTTATTTCTCTGCTCAATGTTATTTATCTAAGTGGGAAAACATGGTCACAACAAACCAGGATCTAAGGGTTTTCTTGCCTCAAGTCACAGTCAGATAGATAGTTATTGGTAAAATGAAGCGTTTCTCTGGCCATCTGCAGTGATTTAAACAGAGAGAGGAAACTAACCCTCAGGAGACACAAGGACACCACCTCACCTCAGCCAGCTCCTCAGTTCATACATACAGGCTCAAACTGACACATAGCAGACACAGAACAGCCAGACTCGCCACTGTTTTATTAATCAGTTGAACTTGAAACGCCTTTTGAATTTAAAATGTACATCCTAAATGGTAATATACTGTATCTCAGGGTTAAATAATAAGAATTCTCTCAGTTAGCATCATAGAGGCAGGGAGCTGTAATTGCCATAAACATAGTCTAATTAAAGGTCTTTGGTGTACAGTATGTGATATTTTTTTACCCTGGCACATATCTGTGCATAAATACCATTTATAGCTTTAGTTAATTATCAGTATTTGTGCAGGGATTTAATAACTAGCGTAACCAACAGATGGCATTTTTCCAGTGTTTGCTTTTTTATAGTGGATGTTTGGTGTTCAAAGACACTGAGAAACCCAATGGGGGAACACTGAACAGTGATAGTCAGTGTTAGTCACCAGGATCAAACAGCAGGACAGCCTGATGACACATCTCACCACTGGCTTTTTTACCCACCTTAGTCCTACCGTTCGGAGCTACTTTGCCTCCCCAACCCCCTCCGGTTCGCCACTTTGAACTCCACTTCTGAGGCTGTTAATGAATGTTTTAATGGGAAAAATTGTAAACGTGTAATGGTGGTAGACCAGAGAGCCAATTAGTCATGAAGATTCATCTTCAACCAGAGGTTGTTTAGAGAGGTAGCATGAACATTATATAGATCCGTATGGATAATATCCCTGCAGTACTGTACCTAATGCATATTCCTCTCATTTGTAACATTTCCCTATGTAACCTATGGCTCACTTTACATGTACAATGGTGTCCGAAATTATTGACACCCTTGAAAAAAATGAGCAAAAATGACTGTATCAAATAAATAATTAAAATACTGAGCTATATTGTATGCTCAAAAAAATTGGGAAATCATATTATTTTATACTAATGCAATTGCTCAGAGAAAGGGATTTGTTAACCAAGTAATACTTTTTTTCATTATTTGAATTATTTAATTTATAGTCATTTTTGCTCTTCTTTATCAAGGGTGTCAATAATTAAGGACCCCACTGTACATCATCATGTTAGTGATTAGGTATGTTAGACTGTGGAAAGAACAGGCATCGTTTTATTGCCTTATTGACTTATTTCTCTGCTCAATGTTATTTATCTAAGTGGGAAAACATGGTCACAACAAACCAGGATCTAATGGTTTTCTTGCCTCAAGTCACAGTCAGATAGATAGTTATTGATAAAATGAAGCGTTTCTCAAGCTAAGTTTACTGTACTTTACTGTACTGTACTTTTCATATAAGTACTGTACTGTACTTTTCATACAGTATAGATAAGTGGCAGACATAAGGAGCTACTCGGAAAGTATTCAGACCCCTTCCCTTTTTCCACATTTTGTTACGTTACAGCCTTAATCTAAAATTCATTAAATACATGTTTTCCCTCGTGAATCTAAACACAATATCCCATAATGACAAAGCGAAAATAGTTTATTTTTAAATTATTATTATTTTTTTTTTTACTTTTGAGCAAATGTATAACAAATACAAAAACAGAAATACCTTATTTACGTAAATATTCAGACCCTTTGCTATGAGACTCGAAATAGAGTTCAAGTTCAACTGTTTCCATTGATCATCTTTGAGATGTTTCTACAACTTGATTGGAGTCCACCTGTGGTAAGTTAAATTGATTAAACATAATTTGGAAAGGCACACACCTGTCTATGTAAGGTCCCACAGTTGTCAGAGCAAAAACCAAGCCATGAGGTCGAAGGTATTGTCCGTAGAGCTCCGAGACAGAATTGTGTCGAGGCACAAATCAGGGGAAGGGTACCAAAACATTTCTGCAGCAGGTCCAAGAACACAGTGGCCTCCATCATTCTTAAATGGAAGAAGTTTGGAACCACCAAGACTCTTATTAGACTAAACAATTGGGGGAGAAGGGCCTTGGTCAGGGAGGTGACCAACAACCCGATGGTCACTCTGACAGAGCTCTAGAGGTCCTCTGTGGAGATGGGAGATCCTGCCAGATGGACAACCATCTCTGCAGCACTACAACAATCAGGCCTTTATGATAGAGTGGCCAGACAGAAGCCACTCCTCAGTAAAAGGCACAACAGCCCGCTTGGAGTTTGCCAAAATATTTTCTGGTCTGATGAAACAAAGATGAAACTAAGATTGAACTCTTTGGCCTGAATGCCAAGCGTCACATCTGGAGGAAACCTGGCACCATCCCTACGGTGAAGCATGGTAGTGTCAGCATCATGCTGTGGGGATGTTTTTCCGCTGCAAGGACTGGGAAACTAGTCAGGATTGAGGGAAAGATGAACAGAGCAAAATACAGAGAGATCCTTAAAAACCTACTCCAGAGCGCTCAGAACCTCAGATTGGGGCGACAGTTCACCGTTCACCTTCCTAAACACACAGACAATACAACACAGGAGTGACTCTGGGACAAGTGTCTGAATGTCCTTGAGTGGCCCAGCCAGAGCCTGGACTTGAACCCGATCTAACATCTCTGGAGAAACCTGAAAAAATCTGTGCAGCGACTCTCCCCATCCAACCTGACAGAGCTTGAGATGATCTGCAGAGAGGAATGGGATAAACTCCCCAAATACAGGTGTGCCAAGCTTGTAGCGTCATAAAAGAAAAGTCTCAAGGCTGTCACCGCTGCCAAAGTTGCTTCAACAAAGTACTGAGTAAAGGGTCTGAATACTTATGTAAATGTTGTTTCTGTTTTTTATTTGTAATCACTTTGCTAACATTTCAGAACCCTGTATTTGCTTTCTCATTATGGAGTATTGTGTGTAGATTGATCCATTGAATCCATTTTAGACGTAAAAAATGTGGGAAAAGTCAAGAGGTCCGAATACTTTCCGAATGCACTGTAACTAAGGTTAGGTTAGATAGCTAACTATATATATACAGTTGAAGTTGGAAGTTTCCATACACCTTAGCCAAATACACTTGCACTTAAACTTTTTCACAATTCCTGACATTTAATCCTAGTTAAAATTCCCTGTCTTAGGTCAGTTAGGATCACCACTTTATACTAAGAATGTGAAATGTCAGAATAATAGTAGAGAGAATTATTTATTTCAGCTTTTATTTCTTTTATCACATTCCCAGTGAGTCAGAAGTTTACATACACTCAATTAGTATTTGGTAGCATTTCCTTTAAATTGTTTAGCTTGGGTGAAACGTTTCAGCTAACCTTCCACAAGCTTCCCACAATAAGTTGGGTGAATTTTGACCCTTTCCTCCTGACAGAGCTGGTGTAACTGAGTCAGGTTTGTAGGCCTCCTTGCTCGCACATGCTTTTTCAGTTCTGCCCACAAATGTTCTATAGGATTGAGGTCCGGGCATTGTGATGGCCACTCCAATACCTTGACTCCTTAAGCCATTTTTCCACAACTTAGGAAGTATGCGTGTGGTCATTTTCCATTTGGAAGACCCATTTGCGACCAAGCTTTAACTTCCTGACTGATGTCTTGAGATGTTGCTTCAATATATCCACATAATTTTCCTACCTGATGATGCCATCAATTTTGTCTCAGTCCCTCCTGCAGCAAAGCCCTCCCAAACATAATGCTGCCAACCCCGTGCTTCACGGTTGGGATGGTGTTCTTCGGCTTGCAAGCGACCCCCTTTTTCCTCCAAACATAACGATGGTCATTATGGCCAAACAATTTTCATCAGACCAGAAGACATTTCTCCAAAAAGTACGATCTTTGTCCCCATGTGCAGTTGCAAACCGTAATCTAGCTTTTTTATGGCGGTTTTGGAGCAGTGGCATCTTCCTTGCTGATAACCTTTCAGGCTATGTCGATATAGGACTCGTTTTACTGTGGATATAGATACCTTTGTTCCTGTTTCCTCCAGCATCTTCACAAGGTCCTTTGCTGTTGTTCTGGGATTGATTTGCACTTTTCACACCAAAGTACATTAATCTCTAGGTGACAGAATGCGTCTCCTTCCTGAGCGGTATGACTGCTGTGTGGTCCCATGGTGTTTATTAGTACTTGCGTACTATTGTTTGTACAGTTGTACAGATGAGCGTGGTATCTTCAGGCATTTGGAAATTGCTCCCAATGATGAACCAGACTTGTGGAGGTCTTGGCTGATTTATTTTGATTTTCCCATGATGTCAAGCAAAGATGCACTGAGTTTGAAGGTAGGCCTTGAAATACATCCACAGGTATACCTCCAATTGACTCAAATTATGTCAAATCACCTATCAGAAGCTTCTAAAGCCACGACATCAAGTGAAATAATCTGTCTGTAAACAATTGTTGGAAAAATGACTTGTGTCATGCACAAGGTAGATTTCCTAACCGACTTGCCAAAACTATAGTTTGTTAACAAACTAGTTTTAATGACTCCAACCTAAGTGCATGTAAACTTCAACTGTATAACAAAAAGACGTAAAATATGGAGTGGCTGTGGATCCAACTTCTCCCTGACCTTTTTTTTCCAGACTAAAGATCCCGAAGCTTCTTCTCATGTGTTTCTTTCCCTCTACTTTTCACACATTTTTGTGGTCTCCTCCCCTTCACATTTCTCACTGTGAATCGTGAATGATAATTCTTCAGGTTTTAACAGTGAAACGTCCATGCAGTATCTTGCACACCAACCATTTGATATTAATCAGTTTCATGGGGATATGCATTCAGAATGTTAGAGCAGATGGTGTTAACAAACTGTAGCATAACCTAGATGTGTATTTTGCCTCGGCGCGCACTGTTGAGAAAAAAATGCCTTGGGTTTTTCGTCTTACTGTAATGTTATAGGCTACTACAGCCTATAAAATAACTGTTATTTTGTGAATCCTTTTTTTCCTCATTGTGTGTTTTTATAGCCCTCCCCATCAATCATTCTCTCTAATTTACCACTTTCTCTCCGTCTACGCTGGGATGTCAAAAGGCTTATGGCCCTATAAACCTGAGAGAAGGTAGCAAATGGAGCCACATTGTCAGGTGCAGGTTGGGTCCTTATCAATAGAGCAGGACTGGCAGTAATTAGTAGCATAATCACCTTGGTAATTTAACCACTGCTCACTGTCGCGCCCTGCTCTCTCTGCTCTGTAGCAGGGCTGGGGACGGAAAAGACACTGCAGTACCATCAGGGCTCCAGGACACGTATCTCTGTGTCTTTCTCTCTTTTGTATCTATCGATCGATCTATCTGCTTATCTACACTGAACAAAAATATAAATGTAACATGTAAAGTGTTCGTCCCATGTATCATGAGCTGAAATAAAAAGATCCCAGAAATTCTACATTACACTCGAAAAGCGTAGTACTCTCATTTTGTGCACAAATTTGTTTACATCCCTGTTAGTGCAGTTTTGTCACATAACACAATGCCACAGATGTCTCAAGTTTTGAGGGTGCATGCAATTGGCATGCTTTCTGCAGGAATGTCCACCAGAACTGTTGGCAGAGAATTGAATATTCATTTCTCTATGCCGTTTTAGACAATTTGGCCGTACGTCCAACTGTCCTCACAACTGCAGACCACATGTACGGCGTTGTGTGGGCGAGCGGTTTGCTAATGTAAACGTTGTGAACAGAGGGCCCCATGGTGGCGGTGGTGTCATAGTATGGGCAGGCATAAGCTACGGACAACGAACACATCTGTGTTTTATTGATAGCAATTTGAATGCACATACTGTGACGAGATTCTGAGGCCCATTGTCGTGCCATTCATCCTCCATTGTCGTGCCGTTCATCCTCTATTGTCGTGCCGTTCATCCTCCATTGTCGTGCCGTTCATTCTCCATTGTCGTGCCATTCATCCTCCATTGTCGTGCCGTTCATCCTCCATTGTCGTGCCGTTCATCCTCCATTGTCGTGCCGTTCATCCTCCATTGTCGTGCCGTTCATCCTCCATTGTCGTGCCGTTCATCCTCCATTGTCGTGCCGTTCATTCTCCATTGTCGTGCCATTCAACCTCCATTGTCGTATCCTCCATTGTTCATCCTCCATTGTCGTACCATTCATCCTCCATTGTCGTGCCGTTCATTCTCCATTGTCGTGCCATTCATTGTCTGTTGTGTGCCGTTCATCCTCCATTGTCGTGCCGTTCATCCTCCATTGTCGTGCCATTCATCCTCCATTGTCGTGCCATTCATCCTCCATTGTCGTGCCATTCATCCTCCATTGTCCTACCATTCATCCTCCATTGTCCTACCATTCATGCTCCGTTGTCGTGCCATTTTCCTCCATTGTCGTGCCGTTCATCCTCCGTTGTCGTGCCGTTCATCCTCCGTTGTCGTGCCGTTCATCCTCCGTTGTCGTGCCGTTCATCCTCCGTTGTCGTGCCGTTCATCCTCCGTTGTCGTGCCGTTCATCCTCCGTTGTCGTGCCATTCATCCTCCATTGAAGTGGAATGGGACAACATTCCAAAGGCCAAAATCAACAGCCTGATCAACTCTAGAAGAGGGTGGGGGGGGGAAATGCAAATAGTCTGGGTATGTCACGATCTTGGAAATAAGCGGACCAATGCGCAGCGTGCATTGATTTCCACATCTTTTTAATACAAAGTGAAACTAGAAACAAAACAACAAAACTTAAAGACCGTGAAGACGTAGTGTCCAAACACACGAACACAAACAATATCCCACAAACACAGGTGGGAAAAATATCTACTTAAATGTGATCCCCAATTAGAGACAACGATTACCAGCTGCCTCTAATTTGGAACCATACAAAACACCAAAATAGAAGATATAAACTACAACACAACAGAATTTTTAAACTAGTTTACCTAGTCATGTCCTGACCTACTACACCATAGAGAGACAAGGGCTCTCTATGGTCAGGGCGTGACATTATCCCCCCCCCCCCCAAAAAAAAGGTGCGGACTCTGGCTGCAAAACCTGAAACCAAATGGGGAGACTAGGGGGAGGGGTGATTAGTAGAGGTCGACCGATTAATCGTAATGGCCAATTAGTTAGAGCCGATTTCAAGTTTTCATAACAATCAGAAATCTGTATTTTTGGGTGCCGATTTATATATATATATTTTGTATACCTTTATTTAACTAGGCAAGTGAGTTAAAACCTCTTGCGACGAGCAATCCCGGATCCGGGATCGTAATCATAGCCTCAAACGAATTAGCATAACGCAGCGGATATGAATACCCCTAGAAACTTTTCCTATTCATGAAAATCGCAAATGAAATTAATTAAATATATTCAAACACAAGCTTAGCCTTTTATTAACAACACTGTCATCTCAGTTTTTCAAAATATGCCTTACAGCCAACGCTAGACAAGCATTTGTGTAAGTTTATCATGGCATAATGCTATGCTAGGCTCTGCTGGCAGCAGGCAACATTTTCATGAAAATAAGAAAAGCAACCAAATTAAATAATTTACCTTTGAAGAACTTCGGATGCTTTCACTAAGGAGACTCCCAGTTAGATAGCAAATGTTCCTTTTTTCCAAAAATATTATTTTTGTAGGCGAAATAGCTCCTGTTTGTTCATCATGCTTGGGCGAGAAATCAACCGGAAAATTCTACCACTACAACTCTGAACTTTTTTCAAAATTAACTCCATAATATCGACAGAAACACAGCAAACGTTGTTTAGGATCCATCCTCAAGGTGTTTTTAACATATATATTCGCTAATATATCCGAGGCAATTGGTTTCTCATAAGAAGCGATTGGAAAAATGGCTACCTCAGTATTTTACGCAAGATTTTCTGCGGGGCGACACCATGTGACCACTTGCTATATATGGTCCCTTACGGCTATTCTTCAATGGAAATTCGTAAAAAGACGTCACAATGCTGTAGACACCTTGGGGAATACGTGGAAAATGTAAGCTCATTTGTAGCTCATTCACAGCCATATAAGGAGTCATTGGCATGAGGCGTTTTTTTTAAATGCGGCACTTACTGGTTGGATTTTTATCTGGGTTTCGCCTGTAACATCAGTTCTGTGGCACTCACAGACAATATCTTTGCAGTTTTGGAAACGTCAGAGTGTTTTCTTTCCAAAGCCGTCAATTATATGCATAGTCGAGCATCTTTTCGTGACAAAATATCTTGTTTAAAACGGGAACGTTTTTCATCCAAAAATGTCAATAGCGCCCCCTAACAATAACTTGTTTAAGAACACATTCTTACTTTCAATGACGGCCTAGGAATGGTGGGTTAACTGCCTTGTTCAGGGGCAGAATGACAGATTTTCACCTTGTCAGCTCGGGGGACCCAATCTTGCAACCTTACAGTTAACTAGTCCAACGCTCTAACCACCTGCCTCTCATTGCACTCCACGAGGAGCCTGCCTGTTACGCGAATGCAGTAGAAGCCAAGGTAAGTTGCTGGCTAGCATTAAACTTATCTTAAAATAAACAATCAATCGGTCATAATCACTAGTCATAACTACACATGGTTGATGATATTACTTGTTTATCTAGCGTGTCCTGCATATAATCGATGCAACGCTGGGGGATGATTTAACAAAAGCGCATTTGCGAATAAAGCACAATCGTTGGACGACTGTACCTAACCATAAACACCAATGCCTTTCTTAAAATCAATACACAGAAGTATATATTTTTAAACCTGCGTATTTAGCTAAAATAAATTCATGTTAGCAGGCAATATTAACCAAGTGAAATTGTGTAATTTCTCTTGCGTTCATTGCACACAGAGTCAGGGTATATGCAACAGTTTGGGCAGCCAGGCTCATTGCGAACTAATTTGCCAGAATTGTATGTAATTATGACAGGACATTGAAGGTTGTGCAATGTAACAAGAATATTTAGACTAAGGGATTCCACCCGTTAGATAAAATACCGAACGGTTCCGTATTTCACTGAAAGAATAAACGTTTTGTTTTCAAAATGATAGTTTCCGGATTCGACCATATTAATGACCAAAGGCTCGTATTTCTGTGTGTTATTATGTTATAATTAAGTCTATGATTTGATAGAGCAGTCTGACTGAGCGATGGTAGGCAACTGCAGGCTCGTAAGCATTCATTCAAACAGCACTTTCGTGCATTTTGCCAGCAGCTCTTCGCAAGCACAGCGCTGTTTATGACTTCAAGCCTATCAGCCTAATGGCTGGTGTAACCGATGTGAAATGGCTAGCTAGTTAGCTGGGTGTGCGCTAATAGCGTTTCAAACGTCACTCGCTCCGAGGCTTGGAGTAGTTATTCCCCTTGCTCTGCAAGGTTTTGTGGAGCGATGGGTAACTCTGTTTTGAGTGTGGCTGTTGTCGATGTGTTCCTGGTTCGAGCCCAGGTAGGGGCGAGGAGAAGGATGGAAACTATACTGTTACACTGGCAATACTATAGTGCCTATAAGAACATCCAATAGTCAAAGGTATATGAAATACAAATGGTATAGAGAGAAATAGTCGTATAAATAATATATTAACTACAACCTAAAACCTCTTACCTTGGAATATTGAAGTCTCATGTTAAAAGGAACCACCAACTTTCATATGTTCTCATGTTCTGAGCAAGGAACTCAAACGTTAGCTTTTTTACATGGCACATATTGCACTTTTACTTTTCCAACACTTTGTTTTTGCATTATTTTAACCAAATTGAACATGTTCCATTATTTATTTGAGGCTAAATTGATTTTTATTGATGTATTATATTAAGTTAAAATAAGTGTTCATTCAGTATTGTTGTAATTGTCGTTATTACAAAATAAAAAATATTGTCAGATTTTCCGGGAATTGACTTTTTTTGGTCCACCAATAATCGGTATCGGCATTGAAATATCATAAACGGTCGACCTCTAGTGATTAGTGTCAGTGGATGCTCCGGTGTAGGTCGTAGCCCCCTGGCTGGGCATCGGCACAAAGGAGGACTCCGGCCATGGAGCTGGGTTGGACGCCGTGCCTGGACTGGGCACCGGCGCAAAGGAGGACTCTGGCCATGGAGCTGGACTGGATGCCGTGCCTGAACTGGGCCCCAGCGCAGAGGAAGGCTCCGGCTTTGGAGCTGGACTGGGCGCCGTGCCTGGACTGGGCACAGAGGAAGGCTCCGGCTTTGGAGCGGGACTGGAAGCCATGCCTGGACTGAGCACCGGCGCAGAGGAAGGCTCCTGCCCTGGAGCGGGACTGGACTCCGTGTCTGGACTGGTTGGACTGGGCATCGGCGCAGAGGAAGGCTCCTGCCTTGGAGCTGGGTTGTACGCTGTACCTTGACTCTCCAGACCGCTGACCGTCACAGGAGGTTCCGACTGTGGACCGTCGCAGGATGTTCCAGACTGCGGACCGTCGCAGGAGGTTCCGTACTGCGGACCGTCGCAGGAGGTTCCGGACTGCGGACCGTCGCAGGAGGTTCCGGACTGCGGACCGTCGCAGGAGGTTCCGGACTGCGGACCGTCGCAGGAGGTTCCGGACTGCGGACCGTCGCAGGAGGTTCCGGACCGTCGCAGGAGGTTCCGGACTGCGGACCGTCGCCGGAGGTTCCGGACTACTGCGGACCTGGACTGTGAACCGTCGCCGGAAGCTCTGGACTGGTGACACGCACTTCAGGGTGAGTGCGGGGAGCAGGCACAGGACGGACCGGACTGGGGAGGCGCACTGGAGGCCTGATGCGTGGAGCCAGCGCATGTGGCACCGGACTGGTGACACGCACTTAAGAGCTAGTGCGGTAAGCTGACACAGGATGTACCGGACTGGGAAGGTGCACTGGAGGCCAGATGCGTGAAACCGGTGCATATGGCACCAAACTAGTGTCACGCTCTTCAGCACGCCTGTGCTGCAGCATTCTCAAAGCTACCACCTCTCTCCGGAATCATCAAATTCCTCCTCCGACTCCCAAACTGGTTCTGGCACTCTCCGCTGCTCGACCGCCAGCTCCATGTGCCTCCTCCCAAAAAGCGTTGTCGCTGTCCCTCCATGCTCCTTGGCGACTCCCTTCCTTGGTGGGATATTCTGTTGGCTGTCGTAAGAATGGGACCACGGCACAGCGGATGTTGAGTTCCACATATTTACTTCAGAGAAACTAAAACAAAACCAAATATATCAATACATGAACAACTAAACATGACTACATGGTGCACATGCACAAACACAAAACAATATCCCACAAACACAGGTGGGAAAAAATATCTACTTAAATATGATCCCCAATTAGAGACGATTACCAGCTGCCTCTAATTGGGAACCATACAAAACACCAACATAGAAAATATAAACTGGAACACAACATAGAATTGTTAAACTAGAATACCCCCTAGTCACGCCCTGACCTACCACACCATAGAGAAACAAGGGCTCTCTATGGTCAGGGCGTGACAGGGTAGCATTTGATAAGATGTTCAGGAGTCTTATGGCTTGGTGTAGAAGCTGTTTAGAAGCCTCTTGGACCTAGACTATGCTACCGCTTGCCATGCGGTAGCAGAGAGAACAGTCTATGACTAGGGTGGCTGGAGTCTTTGACAATAACAATAATAATAATAGTTTTTAGGGCCTTCCTCTGACACCGCCTGGTATAGAGGTCCTGGATGGCAGGAAGCCTGGCCCCGGTGATGTACTGGGCCGTAAGCACTCCCCTCTGTAGTGCCTTGCGGTCGGAGGCCGAGCTGTTGTCATTACAGGCAGTGAGGCAACCCGTCAGGATGCTCTTAATGGTGCAGCTGTAGAACCTTTTGAGGATCTGAGGACCCATGCCAACTCTTCTCAGTCTCCTGAAGGGGAATAGGTTTTGTCGTGCTCTCTTCACGACTGTCTTGGTGTGCTTGGACCATGTTAGTTTGTTGGTGATGTGGACACCAAGGAACTTGAAGCCCTCAACCTGCTCCACTGCAGCCCCGTCAATGAGAATGGGGGCGTGCTCGGTCCTCCTTTTCCTGTAGTCCCCAATCATCTTTTTTGTCTTGATCACGTTGAGGGAGAGGTTGTTGTCCTTGCACTATACGTCTCTCAAGTCTCTGACCTCCTCCCTATAGGCTGTCTCATCGTTGTTGGTGGTCAGGCCTACTACTGTTGTGTTACCGGCAAACTTAATAATGGTGTTGGGGTCGTGCCTGGTCGTGCAGTCATGAGTGAACAGGGAGTACAGGAGGGGACTGAGCACGCACCCCTGAGCGGCCCCCTTGTTGAGGATCAGTGTGGCGGATGTGTTGTTACCTACCCTTACCACCTGGGGGCGGCCCGTCAGGAAGTGCAGGAACCAGCTGCAGAGGGAGCTGTTTAGTCCCAGGGTCCTTAGCTTAGTGATGAGCTGTGGTGTTGAACGCTGAGCTGTAGTCAATGAATGGCATTTTCACATAGGTGTTAATTTTGTCCAGTTGTGAAAGGGCAGTGTGGAGTGCAATAGAGATTGCATCATATGTGGATCTGTATGCAAATTGGAGTGGGTCTCGGGTTTCTGGGATAATGATGTTGATTGGAGCATGACCAGCCTTTCAAAGAATTTCATGGCTACAGTTGTGAGTGCTACGGGTCGGTAGTCATTTTGGCGGGTTACCTTCGTGTTCCTGGGTACTGGGACTATGGTGGTCCGCTTGAAACATGTTGGTATTACAGACTGAGACAGGGAGAGGTTGAAAATATCAGTGAGGACACTTGCCAGTTGATCAGCGCATGCTCAAGTTCCACGTCCTGGTAATCCGTCTGGCCCTGCAAATGTTTACCTCTTACTCACATTGGCTTTGGAGAGCGTAATCACACAGTCATCCGGAACAGCTGATGTATGTTTCAGTGTTACTTGCCTTGAAGCAAGCATAGAAGTTATTTAGCTTGTCTGGTAGGCCGGTGTCACTTGGCAGCTTTCAGCTGTGCTTCCCTTTGTAGTCTGTAATAGTATGCAAGCCCTGCCACATCCAACGAGCTTTCGGAGCCAGTGTCGTACAATTCATTCTTGGTCTTATATTTACGCTTTGCCTGTTTGATGGTTCGTCTGAGGGTTTAGAAGGATTTCTCCCGCTCCTTGAATGCAGCAGCTCTACCCTTTAGCTCAGTGCAAATGTTGCCTGTAATCAATGGCTTTCAGTTGGTGTATGTAGTACAGTCACTGTGGGGACGACATCATCAATGCACTTTTATTTATTTTAATTTTACTAGACAAGTTAAGAACATAGTCTTATTTACACTGACGGTCTAGGAACAGTGGGTTAACTGCCTTGTTCAGGGACAGAACAACATATTTTTACCTTGTCAGCTCAGGGATTCGATCTAGCAACCTTCCGGTTACTGGCCCAACACTCTAACCACTAGGCTAACTGCCGCTCACTTATTGATGAAGCCTGTGACTGATGGCGTACTCCTCAATGCCATCGGAAGAATCCCAGAACATATTCCAGTCTGTGCTAGCAAAACAGTCTTGTAGTTTTTCATCTCTTTCATCTGACCACTTTTTTATAGACCTAGTTACTGGTGCTTGCTGCAAAGATTTCTGCTTGTAAGCAGGAATCAGGAGGGTAGAATTATGGTCAGATTTGCCAAATGGAGGGCGAGGGAGAACTTTGTACACATCTCTGTGTGTGGAGTAAAGGTGGTCAAGAGTTTTTTTCCCCTCTGGTTGCACATTTAACATGCTGATAGAAATTAGGTAAAACTGTTTTAGATTCCCTGCATTAACCTCTTGAAACTCTAGGGGCGCTATATCATTTTTGGATAAAAAGACGTGCCCGTTTTAAGTGCAATATTTTGTCACAAAAAGATGCTCGACTATGCATATAGAAAGAAAACACTCTGACGTGTCCAGAACTGCAAAGATATTCTCTGTGCGTGCCCTAGAACGTGAGCTACAGGCAAAACCAAGATGAGACGGCATCCAGGAAATGAGCAGGATTTTTGAGGCTCCGTTTTCCATTGTCTCCTTATATGGCTTTGAATCCGAGAGGAATGAGTCTGCCCTTTCTGTCGTTTCCCCAAGGTGTCTGCAGCATTGTGACGTATTTGTAGGCATATCATTGGAAGATTGACCATAAGAGACCACATTTACCAGGTGTCCGCCCGGTGTCCTGCGCCGAAATTGGTGCGCAAAACTCAGCTGCAAGTATTTTTCCATGGAATTCAGAGAAGAAAGCATGCTTCCACGAACGATATATCAATGAAGAGATATGTGAAAAAACACCTTGAGGATTGATTCCAAACAACGTTTGCCATGTTTCGGTCGATATTATGGAGTTAATTCGGAAAAAGTTTGACGTTGTTGGTGACTGAATTTTCGGTTCGTTTCGGTAGCCAAATGTGATGTACAAAACGGAGCGATTTCTCCTACACAAAGATGCTTTCAGGAAAAACTGGACATTTGCTATGTAACTGAGAGTCTCCTCATTGAAAACATCCGAAGCTCTTCAAAGGTAAATTATTTTATTTATTTGGTTATCTGGTTTTTGTGAAAATGTTGCGTGCTAAATGCTACTCAAAATGCTAAGCTAGCTTAGCATACTCTTACACAAATTAGTGAATTGCTATGGTTCAAAAGCATATTTTGAAAATCTGAGATGACAGTGTTGTTAAGAAAAGGCTAAGCTTGAGAGTAGGCGCATTATTTTCATTTTATTTGCGATTTCCAGAAATCGTTAACGTTGCGTTATGCTAATGAGCCTGAGGCTTTATTCACGATCCCGGATCCGGGATGGGGAGTTTCAAGAGGTCCCTGGCCACTAGGAGCCCTGCCTCTGGATGAGCATTTTCCTGTTTGCTCATGGCAATATACAGCTCATTGAGTGCAGTCTTGGAGCCAGCATCGCTCTGTGATGGTCTGTTGACAGCTACGAAAATACAGAAGAAAACTCTCTAGGTAGATAGTGTGGTCTACAGCTTATCATGAGGTACTCTACCTCAGGCGAGCAAAACCTTGAAACTTCCTTAGATATCATGCACCAGCTGTTGTTTACAAGTATACATAGGCCGCTGTCCCGTGTCTTACCAGAGGCTGCTGTTCTATCCTTCTGATAGTGTATAACCTGCCAGCTGTATGTTGTTAATGTCGTCGTTCAGCCTCGACTCAGTGAAACACAAGATATCTCAGTTTTTAATGTTCCGTTGGTATGAAATACATTCTTTCAATTCGTCCCATTTATTTTCCAGCGAATGAACGTTGGCTAACAGTACAGATAGCAAAGGCAGATTAGCAACTCGTCGCCTGATCCTCACAAGGCACCCAGATCTCTTTCCGCAAAATCTCAGTTTCTTTCTGCTGTAAATGACGGGGATGTGGGCCTGTTCGTGTGTTTGGAGTATATCCTTCCTGTCCGACTCATTAAATAAAAAATCGCTGTTCATAAGAGACCGTAGCAGCAACATTATGTACAACATAAGTTACAAACAATGCGGAAAAACAAACAAAATAACACGGTTGGTTAAGAGCCAATGACAAGGCAGCCAACCTCTCCTGCGCCAACACTCCTGCGGCGTTGCCTTGGCTGTGTGCATAGTGTCTTTGTCCTGTTGGAAGGTGAACCTTCGTCCAGGTCAGAGGTCCTGAGCTCTCTGGAGTCGGTTTTCATCACGGATCTCTCTGTACTTTGCTCCGTTCATCTTTCCCTCGATCGCGACTAGTCTCCCAGTCCCTGCTGCTGAAAAACATCCCCACAACATGATGCTGCCACCACCATACTTCACCGTAGAGATGGTGCCAGGTTTCATCCAGGCGTGACACTTGGCATTCAGGCCAAAGAGTTCAATCTTGGTTTCATCAGATCAGAGAATCTTGTTTCTCATGGTCTGAGAGTCCTTTAAGTGCCTTTTGACAAACTCCAAGAGGGCTGTCATGTGCCTTTTGCCGAAGAGTGGCTTCCGTCTGGCCACTCTACCATGAATGCCTGATTGATGGAGTGCTGCAGAGATGGTTGTCCTTCTGGAAGTTTCCCATCTCCACAGAGGAACTCTAGAGCTCTGTCAGAGTGACCATCGGGTTCTTGGTCACCTTCCTGACTAAGGCCCTTCTCACCTGATTGCTCAGTTTGGCCAGGCGCTCAGCTGTAGAAAGAGTCTTGGTCGTTCCAATCTTCATCCATTTAAGAATGATGTAGGCTACTGTGCTCTTGCGGACCTTCAATGCTGCAGAATTTTTTTTGTACCCTTTCCCAGATCTGTGCCTCGACACAATCCTGTCTTGGAGCGCTACTGGCAATTCCTTCGGCCTCATGACTTGGTTTTTGCTCTGACATGCACTGTCAACTGTGGGACCTTATATAGACAGCTGTGTGCGTTTACAAATCATGTCCAATCAAGTTATATAGAATATCAAGAATATCTCAAGAAACATATCAAGGAAACATCTGAAGGATGATCAATGGAAACAGGATGCACTTGAGCTCAATTTTGAGTCTCATAGCAAAGGGTCTTAATACTTATGTAAATAATGTATTTTATTTTATTTGTAATACATTTGCAAAAATGTCTACAAACCTGTTTTGGTTTTGTCAATATGGAGTATTGTGTGTAAATTGCTGAGGATTTGTATGCATTTCATCCATTTTAGAATAAGGCTATAACATAACAAAATGTGGGAAAAGTGAAGGGGTCTGAAAACTTTCCGAATGCGCAATCTATCTATCTCGCTCTCTCTGTCTTTTTTTTTCAATGTCTGTCCGATCTCTGGCTCTCTGTCCCTGTCTCTTTCATTCTGTCTGTGCTTCTCTCTCTCTCGCTCTGTCATGCTCTCTCTTTCTTCTCTCCAGGTCTCGTTCTCTCTCCTCTCTCTCCTTGTCTTTGCCCGCTCCGGCGGCACAAACTTAGCACAACTTGGGGAATTCTTCTCATTAGCCGCTGGCCCATGTGACTGGAGGGTGGCTGAACTCGGGCTCAGAGAGTAAATGATCTGTTTAAGGATTGATGTTTAATACTGGTCAATTTATGCAAAATGAAGCTGTGGGAAGGATAAGCACGCCAGTGGAGGCAATAAAGCCAATGACCCTGTCTTCAGTGTGGGGTTATCACTGGGGCTGATGGAACCATGCCCACAGAAAGCACATTTACACTATTGTCTGGATACGTGCTCTCTGGGAGAGAGACAGTACTTTAACTCTCCTAGCATTGATTCTACCCTCTGTAATATGTAGTACGTGTGCGTGCACAACTAAATTCTTGCCTAACTTTTTAAATGATACCATACGATTTTGCAGAGGAGAGGGTTATTACTCCTCAATTTTACATTTTATGGTTAGTATGAATTGTAAGCAATGACTGATGTGAACCTCAATTCCTGGGAATACTTTGGCAATACTCAATATTCCTTCAGTTACAGAGGCTACATTTTCTGCTCTATAATGTGTGTTAAAACATGGATTATGATTACAGAGCTAGGTGCCGGGCGGCGTATATTTCTTTGTTGCTGCTCCTCCATCTTAGAGTAAGCAGATGATGTGGCAAAGCCAAAGCGGATTGGAGATGTGAGTGGAGGGAAGCTGTAGGAGCAGCTGTCTTTCTGTATGTGGTGTGGATTGTGTGTATGTGTGCCAGCAGGGCCTGGGGATATATAGTGAATGCATACACACTGATGGAGCCTCGTGGGACGGCCTGGCATGCGCCTCTCCTGCTCTCCTCTATAATATGATTTGTCCTGGCTATTGATACCCCAAACCCCCCCCCCCCTTCCAATTTCCACACCAACTCAATTAGCATCTCGTCAATAATGCTCAGCATTTCATTTTGCTGCTTTAATTAACAAATTCAATTTGCTCGAACCACTGTGAAAACAAATTAAAAGCGTGCAAAATGAAAGCCTGCAGCTTCAAGGATGTGGCTAAGGTGATTACAGATGCGTCAAATTACTGTTTTCTTGTTTATTTTATCTGGGGAGGAAAAAAGGCGTGAGGAGAAAACACATTGATTTTGTGCGGGTCCAGGGACTGACTGGTAGTGGATGGGGGAGGTGGGGAGCCCTTCCCAGTGGCATCAGTGAGGAGCATCACGTCAGCTTGGCTCTGCCCTCACATCATAACCATCTCCGTTCTCTCTGGGGGACCACAGGGCACAATGCTCCTTAACCTGCATACACTTATCTACCCATTTACACTCCATTCATGCTCCTGGAGAGCTGCTGCTTTAAAGTAGGGCCTTCTCCAAGGCCAACTATAACCCATCATACTGTAGTCTCTGCCTATATGCTCTCAGAGTATAACAGCGTGGTAGGTGCAGCGTGGTAGGTGTTCATGTTATTTTTATTTCAACTGAACACAAAACAAAATAACAAAGAGAATGCATGAAAACGAAACAGTCCTGTCAGGTGCAGAAACACAAAACAGAAAACAACTACCCACAACCCATTGTGGGAAAACAGGCTGCCTAAGTATGGTTCTCAATCAGAGACAACGATTGACAGCTGCCTCTGATTGGGAACCATACCAGGCCAAACACATAGAATACCCACACCAACTCACGCCCTGACCAAACTAAAATAGAGACATAAAAAAGGAACTAAGGTCAGGACGTGACACACAGCCTCACTAAGAATCATAGTAGCAGTTCTGTATGCTCTGCCTGAAGAGCCATTTGGCTCTAGAAAAATTACCTGAGATATCAGATCTTATTCTAGCTATTACCTCTGGATTACCTCTGACTAGAGAGTGGATGGAGACAACTAGAAGTGCAACATCTCACTCAGTGTTTTTGTCAATTTAAATCAGAACTCGTTTCCCTCACGTTGTGTCTGTAAATAGCTGAGAATGAGCAGAAGAATCTGGGGAAGTAATGTCACAGTAAATCATCAAAGCGTAGCCACATTCAGCCAGTTGTCATGGATAATAGTGTCCTACAACAATGTCCTCTGCGTGCGTTTAGTATGCCACTCTCGGCCTCCTCATGTCGTTCTGCCACTGTGGAAATGCAGCCAGACCAGCCGGGATAATCCCCTTGACATTGTACGGCTGTCATGTAAATAAAACACGCTCTGTCCTCCCCATTCAGTGCCTCCACCTTGCCATCTCAGAAATGACTAATGAAATTAGCCAAAAGCCATGTACAATGGCCAATGCTTTGTTTATTTTGTTGCTAAACTTGATTTGGTAAGTTCCAAGTCACAAGGTAGGATATTGGCATTGGCAGATCCCTTGTGTGAGAAAACAGAGTTTTGAGGGCCTATATTAAAATCAGCTTTCTATAGGCTTGGCCTACTATATTATCAACTACCTACTATACTATCAACTTTGCTAATATTTAACACATTGCTTCTCTTTACCACATGAGTATAGCCTGGCATGAAAATTAACCATGGGAAAAGTGTCCTCATTCACTATTTTAGTGCTTAGATATGACTGACCAGCTCAAATTGGTCTTATGGTCTTATGTAGCAAATTGAAATTGGGTCTTTTACATTGGAAAATACAGACTCGGAGCTACAAAATGGTATATCATACACTGCATTTGAGGAACAATGGGGAAGTAATTCTGCTTTGTAAGTTGATCAACTTGTAAACTCACTTTGAAACTCACTTTGAAAGGAGTGCTGTCCTTTGTCTACACCCATTCAGCATTGTTCTTACCCTCTTAAGCCAGCCCCACCCATCTCTTTAAGAATTCACATGTGAGGTCATGTGCTAAACAGTACGTAGTGTAGTAAAGATTAAGACTAACAGTGGTAGTAGCCTACAATAAGGAACAATTCCAGGTAAACATAGTGTCCGATAAAAATTGTTATAAATATTCGACACTTACCCAGACACATCCAGTGGTGGAAAAAGTACTAAATTGTCATAGAGTAAAAGTATAAATCATTTCAAATTCCTTATATTAAACCAGACGGCACAATTATTTTTATTTTGTATTAATGATAGCCAGGAGCACATTCCAACACTCATTTACAAACAAAGCATTTGTGTTTAGTGAGTCGGCCAGATCAGGGGCAGTCGGGATGACCAGAGATGTTCTCTTGATAAGTATGTGAATTGGACAATTTTCCTGTCAAAAAGTGCTTTTCGGTGTCAAGGAAAATGTAAAAAGTACACTATTTTCTTTACGAATGTAGTGAAATAAAAGTAGCTAAAAATATAAAATAGTAAAGTACAGTAATGTACAGATACCACAAAAACTACTTAAGTACTTTACACAACTTCCCAAATGCCTTCACACCATACATTAGCATAATTTATATACTGTTACACATGCACTTATCACATAGTATTCCATACATAAGTTAAGGTTGAAACCTGAGTGAGGTGCACATGTGCAGTACATAAACAGATGCAAGCGCCATATATAGTTGAAGTCAGAAGTTTACATACACCTTAGCCAAATACATTTAAACTCAGTTTTTCACATTTCCTGACATAATTCCTGACAGGTTTGTAGGCTTAAGGAGGCCTACAAACCTGACTTAGTTACACCAGCTTTGTCAGAAGGAATGGGCCAAAATTCACACAACTTATTGTGGGAAGCTTTTGGAAGGTTACCCAAAAATGTTTGACCCAAGTTAAACAATTTAAAGGCAATGCTACCAAATACTAATTGAGTGTATGTCAACTTCTGACCCACTGGAAATGTGATGAAAGAAATAAAAGCTGAAATAAATCATTCTCTCTACTATTATTCTGACATTTCACATTCTTAAAATAAAGTGGTGATCCTAACTGAGCTAAGACAGGGTCTTTTTACGAGGATTAAATGTCAGGAATTGTGAAAAACCGAGTTTAAATGTATTTGGCTAAGGTGTATGTAAACTTCCGACTGTATGCTTGGGGTCATTGTCCATTTGGAACACCAATTTGCGACCAAGCTTTAACTTCCTGACTGATGTCTTAAGATGTTGCTTCAATATATCCACATCATTTCCCTTCCTCATGATGCCATCTACTTCGTGAAGTGCACCAGTCCTTTTGCAGCAAAGCAACCCCACAGCGTGATGCTGCCACCCCCGTGCTTCACGGTTGGGATGGTATTCTTCGGCTTACAAGCCTCCCCCTTTTTCCTCCAAACATAACAATGGTCATTATGACCAAACAGGTCTATTTTTGTTTCATCAGACCAGAGGACATTTCTTTGTCCCCATGTGCAGTTGCAAACCGTGGTCTGGCTTTTTTATGGTGGTTTTGGAGCAGTGGCTTCTTCCTTGCTGTGCAGCCTTTCAAGTTATGTTGATATAGGACTTGTTTTACTGTATAGATACTTTTGTACCGGTTTCCTCCAGCATCTTCACAAGGTCCTTTGCTGTTGTTCTTGGATTGATTTGCACTTTTCGCACCAAAGTACGTTCATCTTTAGGAGACAGAACTCGTCTCCATCCTGAGCGGTATGACGGCTGCGTGGTCCCATGGTGTTTATAATTGCGTACTATTGTTTGTACAGATGAAAATTGCTCCCAAGGATGAACCAGACTTGTGGGGGTCTATAATTCTTTTCTGAGGTCTTAGCTGATTTATTTAGATTTTCCCATGATGTTAAGCAATGAGGCACTGAGTTTGAAGGTAGGCCTTGAAGTACATCCACAGGTACACCTCCAATTGACTCAAATTATGTTAATTAGCCTATCAGAAGCTTCTAAAGCCATGACATCAAACCGGTGTCTGTATGTAGCCTCGCTTCTTTTATAACCTCGCTACTGTATACAGTGGGGCAAAAAAGTATTTATTCAGCCACCAATAGTGCAAGTTCTCCCACTTAAAAAGATGAGAGGCCTGTAATTTTCATCATAGGTACACTTCAACTATGACAGACAAAATGAGGGGGAAAAAATCCAGAAAATCACATTGTAGATTTTTTAATGAATTTATTTTCAAATTATGGTGGAAAATAAGTATTTGGTACTGCAGATAGTGCTGATGACTGGTCCATCCAAATCATGCATGAACAAGGGAATCTATATTTGGAGAGGCTGTTTCTGTCCTGCCTTTGACTTTGGTGCAGGTCATGTGATGTCCATAGCCTCTTCATTGCAAAACTCCCTGATCTTGTCAAAAATATATTTTGTCTAGCTGTGTCCAGTCCAAGTGGTGCTTTTACAGGCAGACCATCTATGGGAGGAAGGATACTCAGCAGCTGAAACCTGGTCCAGACTGTCTGAATGCTCCTTGAGGACAACACCAGGCTCCAGCGCATCAAAGCTGTGAAACAGAGAATACTAAAAAATCAGAAGACATTACAAACATGCACAACATCAATTCACCTCCCAAGTTTAGATAAGAATAACCTCATACAATTCAAATTCATTTTTACTTGAAGTGCTAGTACTGCTTGATCTCTGGCAGCGGCCTGAAGTACAGAGTCAGGTGTTGTTGCCAGCCATAATTTTCCACCAGCAATGTAACATCCTTCAGTCCAACCAGCTGTTGGATGTTGACCCCTGTCACAGTGGTGTCCCTCACAACACCAGCAATCTCAGACAAAGTGTTCTCGCTGGTCTTTCTGAATCGCTGCTTGAAATTTCACATGACCAAGAAAACATTTCTGCCAAAAAACGCATTTTGATTTAAAAAAATATTCACGTTCAAAAGGCTCTCCTGTGAATTTGTGACTTGCGACATACGCCTTGTTTCCTGAATCGGGTCACAGATGACATGTAATGTTTCTAAAACAGGTGCATGATAATTGTCTTTTCTAAAACAAAACAAATTTCACACATAAATTATTTAGTATAGGTAAAGACAAGATTAAGTCAAGAATAGTCTGATGGGTGACAACATTAGCCTTTCACTTGTGAATGATATATTATCACTTGTGAATAATGCCCAGCTGAAGGCAAACAACACATGCATTTTTTTGTGCATCTTTTTCAAATCATAGTTGCACACCTAGCCTTATTGCTTTTAAAATATTTTTGAGGCTAGTGGTTGTATTAGTTTGGGATCTATCGCATCCCACAACTGTCCCAGGCTATGTTTGGAATATTTATTTCTTGCACAGAATAGAATAAGTCAACTTTTGTACTATGGGGGGTAGTAGATTGACATAAGCCAGTGCTTTTGTTGTTCGTTAGGGCTACTCATCTTGTTGACTAACGAAAAGTAAATGTGGACAGTTCTTCCAACATCAACAATATGCGCCTCGGAATTTGAGCACGTAGTTGCGTCCCCGATGTGTCTGTCTTCACTTGTAGCCTGTGAGAAGGATCCGATCACGTGACGGGCCTTGGCTAATAAGAATTTAGATAACTGAGAGAGCCATGTGAGTGAGAGGTGCTTTGGAGCATGCAGCTGGGAGAAGTGAATTATAATTATTATGTTTAGCCCACAACAGCCACTGGGCGCAAAAGGCATGGATTTTTGGGGGGCATTACGGCCACACAAAGGGGATGCTGCCGGGAAATTTGAGGCATTAACAAGTGCTTGTCAAATTGTGAATGAGAGAATGATAAAGGGTGTGCAGCCTGCGTTAAAAAAAAAAAAACAGAGCTCATGCCTTTCATCCAAATTTAGAGTCGCATCATGCGTCCTTAAAATGTATTAAAAATACAACATTTTGCCCAACGTTTGTATCTCAAATAAAGTTGCATAAATAACTCTAAATTAAGTATATAGGAGGACCTGTTTCTTTGTTAACTGCACAACACAGAATAGCCGCATGTGCGCACTCCCTCAAATCGTTTGGAGAAAATATCCTTTCTATCATTTTCAGTGATGTTCAATTGTATTCTTCACACTATAAAATAATTGAAAATAATGCCACGGAATTCTAAGCAAATCTTGTCTGCCAAATGAACTAGTGGATTTGTTAGACTTTTAAAATGTAGATGTTTCAAAGGTCTGTGTCCGTGGAAACCAGGAAATGCTAAATGTGTTTATGTTAATTAATGTTCAATAATCATGCGCATCGGTTTCTCCGTCTCTTTTTTTATGTAAAAAAAAAAAAACGTTTACACCCTCCAAGTACAATTTCTGGGAAGCCAACATGTCTACATCTTTTGGATTTATTTTATCCTTGTGTGAAGTGGCACGGAGAATTCCCAAATGTGTCATTCTATATTAAACCGCTCTCTCAATAAAAAATGCTCAGCCTCCTTCCACATCTCCATATTATTTCTTCTACTATTTTTATTTCCCCAAGATGTTGTGTTTCCATTTCCCACCCAACTCTGTGCTTTCTGTGCATTCCATCTGCTCAGACGCACAACTTCTGGGATTGTAAACATGACTCGTAGATTGCTCGCACACTAATTATTGTCCTTTTTAATTACCAGCAAGAGTATTCAGCATGTATTCCCATACCTGAATGAAGTACTGAAATTGAAGTTCTTCAGTCCCTGATACTGTTACGGTGTGATTACAACAAATTAAATGTGAACTAGCAAAATAGAAGAGAAGAAGCACCTGCATTGGAGACAATTATATATTTATTTGTATTATAATTTCATTTTCTTTCTTTTTGACCTGCACTGTTGGAGCTCCAGTAGTGGCGTGTGGATAAAATCACTGGGGAAGCCAAGACAGGGGAAAAAGCAATATTACAACCTATGTGTTGTGATAAATGCATTGTTTGCTCCATAACCTGTTAGTTCAAAGGCCTTGCCACTATGATATACAGTGCCTTCGGAAAGTACTGTATTCAGACTCCTTGACTTTTTCCACATTTTGTTACGTTACAGCCCTATTCTAAAATGTATTAAATAACTAAAGAATCCTCAGCAATTTACACACAATACTCCATAATGACAAAGCAAAAACAGGTTTTTAGACATTTTTGCAAGTGTATTAAACATAACAAATTTAACAAAGTAATAAAGTGCATTAAAAATACCTTATTTACATACAGTGGGGAGAACAAGTATTTGATACACTGACGATTTTGCAGGTTTTCCCACTTACAAAGCATGCAGAGGTCTAATTTTTTATCATAGGTACACTTCAACTGTGAGAGATGGAATCTAAAACAAAAATCCAGAAAATCACATTGTATGATTTTTAAGGAATTAATTTGCATTTTATTGCATGACATAAGTATTTGATATATCAGATAAGCAGAACTTAATATTTGGTACAGAAACCTTTTTTGCAATTACAGAGATCATACGTTTCCTGTAGTTCTAGACCAGGTTTGCACACTTCGGGGCTGTCGCTGGGCAATACGGACTTTCAGCTCCCTCGAAAGATTTTCTATTGGGTTCAGGTCTGGAGACTGGCTAGGCCATTCCAGGACCTTGAGATGCTTCTTACGGAGCCACTCCTTAGATGCCCTGGCTATGTGTTTCGGGTCGTTGTCATGCTGGAAGACCCAGCCACGACCCATCTTCAATGCTCTTACTGAGGGAAGGAGTTGTTGGCCATCCTCCCCTTAATATGGTGCAGTCGTCCTGTTCCTTTTGCAGAAAAGCATCCCCAAAGAATGATGTTTCCACCTCCATGCTTCACGGTTGGGATGGTGTTCTTGGAGTTGTACTCATCCTTCTTCTTCCTCCAAACACGGTGAGTGGAGTTTAGAGCAAAAAGCTCTATTTTTGTCTCATCAGACCACATGACCTTCTCCCATTCCTCCTCTGGATCATCCAGATGGTCATTGGCAAACTTCAGATGGGCCTGGACATAGGCTGGCTTGAAAAGGGGGACCTTGCGTGCGCTGCAGGATTTTAATCCATGACGGCGTAGTGTGTTACGAATGGTTTTCTTTGAGACTGTGGTCCCAGCTCTCGTCAGGTCATTGACTGGGGCAGCAAGGTAGCCTAGTGGTTAGAGTGTTGGACTAGTAACCGGAAGGTTGCAAGTTCAAATCCCCGAGCTGACAAGGTACAAAATCTGTTGTTCTGCCCCTTAACAGGCAGTTAACCCACAGCTCCTAGGTCATCATTGAAAATAAGAATTGGTTCTTAACTGACTTGCCTAGTTAAATAAAGGTTAAAAAAATATATTTGTAAAAAAAATTGACCAGGTCCTGCCGTGTAATTCTGGGCTGATCCCTCACCTTCCTCATGGTCATTGATGCCCTGATCTTGCATGGAGCCCCTAGACCGAGGGTGATTGACCGTAATCTTGAACTTCTTCCATTTTCTAATAATTGCGCCAACAGTCGTTGCCTTCTCACCAAGCTGCTTGCCTATTTTCCTGTAGCCCATCCCAGCCTTGTGCAGGTCTAAAATGTTATCCCTGATGTCCTCTGGTCTTGGCCATTGTGGAGAGGTTGGAGTCTGTTTGATTGAGTGTGTGGACATGTGTCTTTTATACAGGTAACGTTAATACAGGTAATGAGTGGAGAACAGGAAGGCTTCTTAAAGAAAAACTAACAGGTCTGTGAGAGCGGGAATTCTTACTGGTTGGTAGGTGATCAAATACTTATGTCATGCAATAAAATGCAAATTAATTACTTATTAGTGCATGTCGGAGCAAAAACCAAGCCATGAGGCCGAAGGAATTGTCCGCACCGCTCCGAGACAGGATTGTGTCGAGGCACAGATCTGGGGAAGGGTACAAAAAAACGGAAGCCACTCCTCAGTAAAAGGCACATGACAGCCCACTTGGAGTTTGTCAAAAGTCACCTTAAAAAACAATATTCTCTGTTTTAATGAAACCAAGATTGAACATTTTGGCCTGAATGCCAAGCATCAAGTCTGGAGGAAACCTGGCACGCGAAACCCGAGCGAGCACAATCCATACAGGGAAAAATAAAATTGAGGTCACTGTGTTTTCCAATGGTGTTCTATGGGAGACCTTATTTAATAGGGCCCAGATTGCAGTTCCTATGGCTTCCACTAGATGTTAACAGTCTTTAGAAATTGTTCTATGCTTTTCTTTTGAGAAATGAAGAAGTAGGGCTGTTCTTTGTAGGTGTCACTCGGAAGGGCTTTTGTCTTTTGTTGCTCGTGAACTGGAGCGCGCTTCACATTGTTTTTATCCGGTATTAGAAACAGTTTATTCCCTCTTAAATTTGATTGTTTATTTACATTTTAGGATCCCTGAGGTTGGATTAGGAACATTGTTTGAAATGTTTGGACCAAGTTTACAGGTAACTTATTAGATACTTTGTAGTCATGTTGAAACCAGTGTATTTCTGAATCAAACGCCCCAAATAAATGGGCATTTAGGGGATATAAAGAAGGAATTTATCGAACAAAACGACCATTCATTGTGTCACTGACACATTTGAGATTGCAAAATGAAGAAGATCTTCAAAGATAAAGCATTTATTATATGGCTATTTCTGACTTTTGTGTCGCACCTGCCTGGTTGAAATAAGCTTTATTTTGATGTATTACACTTATATTTTTGTGAAGGTTGAATATTGATATTTCTGTAGTTTGAATTTGGCGCACTACAATTTCACTGGATGTTGTCAAAACAATCCCGTTAACGGGACTTGAGTGGGATTCGCGCTTAAGGGATCCATAAGAGGTTTTAAGACTCTCAGACCATGAGAAACAAGATTATCTGGTCTGATGAAACCAAGATTGAACATTATAGCCTGAATGCCAAGCATCACGTATGGAGGAAACCTGGCACCATCCCTACGGTGAATCATGGTGGTGGCAGCATCATGCTATGGGGATGTTTTTCAATGGCAGCGACTGCAAGACAAGTCAGGATTGAAGCAAAGATGAAAAGAGCAAAGTACAGAGAGATCCTTGATGAAAATCAGCTCCAGAGCGCTCAGGACCTCAGGTTGGAGGCGAAGGTTCACCTTCCAACAGGACAACGACCCTAAGCACACAGCCAAGACAACACAGGAGTGGCTTCCGGACAAGTCTCTGAATGTCCTTGAGTGGCCCAGCCAGAGCCCAGACTTGAACTCAATCGAACATCTCTGGAGAGACCTGAAAATAGCTGTGCAGCAACACACCCATTCCAACCTGACAGAGCTTGAGAGGATCTGCAGAGAAGAATGGGAGAAACTCTCCAAATACAGGTGTGCCAATCTTGTAGTGTCATACAAAGGAAGATTCGATGCTGTAATTGCTGGCAAAGGTTCTTCAACAAAGTACTCAGTAAAGGTCTGAATACTTATGTAAATGTGATATTTAATTAATTTATTTTTATATTCATTTTCAAAAACTTTTTTTTTGCTTTGTCATTATGGGGTATTGTGGAAAAGGTCTGAATACTTATGTAAATGTGATATTTCAGTTTTTATTTCTAATACATTTGCAAAAATGTCTAAAAACCTGTTTTTGCTTTGTCATTATGGGGTATTGTGTGTAGATTTATGGGGAGGAGAAAAAAATATTTAATCAATTTTAGAAAAAGGCTGTAACATAACAAAATGTTGGAGAAGTCAAGGGGTCTAAATACTGTACTTTCCGAAGGCACTGGAGGCCTACGGCCGAGACAATAAGAAGACACAGTGGGAGAATAAACAGTGTGAGAATACACCTTTGTTTCATCACGATACCAGAGAGCAGCAAGTCCACAAAACATATTGTATGTAACAAAGAGTTACCTGACCTACAGCATTGTCAATCAAGTTAACGTTTGCAACATTTTCAAATTACTAAACAATTATTGATTTAGAACCACGGAGAGTTACCGCAAGTCACAAAGAAAACAGGAGCTGCCTCCACTATTCCATCACCATTTCAACTTCAACATCATCAAATCACCTGTGCTTAGTCTAATACAGTAACAACTAAAAGATTCCAAAAGCAATTTAGTCCAATCAACATAAGCTAAATATGATGTGGCTGTACATGGTACTGATTTGTGTGTAAGTGCGTGCAAGTAGAAAAAGCATGTTGACTCACCCTACTTAGAGAAACACCAATGCCATCCTCCTCTCTTTCATTCCGCCGAAACGGTCTATGACTCTGTCATACAGTAGGCTACACACTTTTAGTTTTTGTTGTCCTGGCTAAGATTCTTGCTCGCTAACCTAACTTCCTTTCATGGGCAATGATGAGCCAGCTAGTTAACATTAGCCTACTATCGACATCTAGCTACATATTGAACATCCATCCTCTCAGGTCAGGTGCAAAATGTATGAATTTATGGTTGGATCAGAATTGCTGTTGGCCAGTACAGATAATTAAGTAAAACCACGTGTCCAAATCTCTATCTCCATCCAGGTCACGGATCCCTCTGGAACTTTCACTGCGGACACCTGGCCCCTTTTCCCACGGATTGTATTTGTACATATGTGCCCTTTGTTCACCATGGTGCTGTCGATTATCGTTACAATGTCCGTTGGTGTGTGTGAGCACCTGTGCTGTATGTTTTGGGATTTCGTGCCCTTGTGGATTGCGCAGATGATTAGGGGTTTCGTCCCGTAGTGGTGTGAAGCCTAATCCAAACTGGCTTCCCTTGATACTTTGTTTTGGTGCTCCAGGAACATTCACAGTTGAGCTCACTCAGTTTCCCTTGCATTCAATGCACCCGGCAGCAACAATATCATAGTCTTTTTGACCAGACGGCACTAGATAGGCTACACATACTGAGGCAGAGGGACGCTATTTTGATCTCTTGGATGCTTTCTCTGCTGAGATACATTCAGCCTCTTGCCAATTGCAAGAAAATGATTAAACACAGAGAGACAAAGATAAATGATTTATGTTTTTTTCTTAGTACATTTTTTGGGGAGGCCTGGCTTCTCTTGGCATCCATGAATACATGCCACTGTAGAGCTTTGCGTTTAAGAATTTCACTGTACCTTGCAAATACAGTGAGCTCCAAAGGTATTGGGACATTGACACATTTTGTTGAAATGATAAATGATACCGGCTATGGGGTTAAAGTGCAGACTGTCAGCTTTAATTTGAGGGTATTTTCATCCATATTGGGTGAACCGTTTATAATATTTTTGTACATAGTCCCCCCATTTTAGGGGACCAAAAGTATTGTGACAAATTTGCTTATGTGTATTAAAGTGGATGCAACCATGATTACAGATAAACCTGAATGAATTGTGAATATTGATGAGTGAGAAAGTTACAGAGGCACAAATACCATACCCCACAAAAATGCTAACCTCCCCTATTATTGTAATGGTGAGAGTCCAGCATGTCTTGGGTGTATGATATTTGTGCATCTGCAACTTTCTCACTCATCATTATTCACAATTCAATCAGGATTATCTGTAATCATGGTAGCATCCACATCAATGTAGAAGTGTTTAGAAACATAATTGATATTATTATTTACAAAAAAAGTGAATCCAAAATGACACAATGCATTATTTACCATTCATTTGTATTGGGCACAAAATAATCGGAAACACAAACAGCAAATGCATCCAACAAATGTGTTGAGTCACACGCTTCATGTAGTCATTGCGTGCTATGAATATGGGACCAAATACTAAACTTTTTGCTAATTTAAAACTGCAATACGGTATGTAACTTTTTGGGTGACCAGGCCAAATTCACATAGAAATGTGAATTATAGGTCTGTCATTCTCATTGAAAGGAAGTATAAAAAGCAGTAGATCTGTTCTATGTAACCCTAACCCAAATCCTTTTCTACACCAGCTTCAAACAGCTGAAAATACAATATTTGTGGTTATTGAAAATATATTTCACAGCGGTCTAGATGGTACAATGAGTGGTTGTTTTGTCACATAAACTGAAATTAGGCAAACTATTACAATTTTAGCAACCAGGAAATGACGAAGGGATTCATGCATGTTGCACCTTTACTACACATACAGTATAAGTGAATTTGTCCCAATACATTTGGTCCCCTAAAATGAGGGGGGCTATGTACAAAAAGTGTTGTTATTTCTAAATGGTTTACCCAATATGGATGAAAATACCCTCAAATTCAAGCTGTCAGTCTGCACTTCAACCTCATAGTCATTGTATAATTTCAAATCCAAAGTGCTGGAGTACAGAGCCAAAACAACAAAAAATATGTCAATGTCTGTATACTTTTGGAGCTGTGCATATGACTAATAAAATCACCTATCATCTATAGCATTATTAATTATGCATACACATTCAGAAAACATTTAATCTACAACCGCAATAAACCAATTTAGGGATACTCATTAATTGACCTTTGACCCTAATTCAGTTCTATGGATTGAACTTTTCAGTGTTAAGATGACTTGATATGTCACACCTGCTCCTGCTCTTTTTTATTCTTATTTTATTTAACCTTTTTTTAAGTAGGCCAGTCAGTTAAGAACAAATTCTTATTTACAATGATAGCCTCCCGGGGAACAGTGGGTTAACTGCTTTGTTCAGGGGCAGAAGGACAGAATTTTACTTTGTCAGTTCGGAGTTTCGATCCAGCAACCTTTCAGTTACTGGCCCAACGCGCTAACCACTTGGCTACGTGCCGCTTCCTGCTTCCTCTTCCCCCCTGGCGCATGAGGGTGCCGGGCTATCCCAGCATTGCGCCCTCCTGCCACATTACGCACACCTACTTCCCTAGTCACGCGCCTCAGCGATCATTTGGACTCAACTGGACTCAATCACCTGTTATTTCCTTCCCTATATGTGTCTGTCCCCCAGCTCTGTTCCCCACCTCCGCATTAACGTTTGTATGTTCTTTTGTTATCCGTGTGCAGTTCCTGTCTTGTTCCTTATTAAATGTTTGACTCCCCATACCTGTTTCTCGACTCCAGCATCGGTCCTTACATGACATGGTTGTCAGAGCTGCTAATTAACGGGATTACACTGTGGTTGGTGGAGGTTGTACACTGTGGTTGGTGGTAGGGGGTCATTGGTCATAGCCTCTGGTAAATACCAGGTCACTTGATCTGCACACCATCGATGAGGGGTCAGTTAGATTCCAATTGCTCAAATAATGAGGGTTAGGGTGGACCATTGTATATGTTATGCCTGTTCTTAGATCATTGATCAGTCACCATGTCAACATGATGTCATTGATTCTCTTCCAGGTCACAGAAGAAGGTCAGTCGGTGTTCAGTGTTCGGCGTGTGTGGGGTTACCACCAGAGTCCAACACTCTTATGACTACTACTGTATATAGCCCTGAGAGGGATTGCAATGTAGTTGAAGTGAGAGACTGTGATGAACTGTTCTCCTCTGCTCTAATAGCTCCAGCCCCTGTCAGGCCCTGCTCATGTAGATGGGTGGCAGGCAGTGTGTGACTATGGCTTCAGGCTCCTGTGCCTCATTCCTAAAGTGATGTATTCAGTTACTGCAGTGTGCGTGATTATATATCACCCATTCATCCTCCCTCCGCCAGCCACAAATCAAAGAGTGGTTTCACTCTCGCCAAAATCTGTACAAAATAAGCCCAATGTGTTTCTATGGGCTTATTTTGGACCTAAGCTTGTCACCTGTCTTCCCGCCTTTTGAACAACGACTCCCATTGTTAGCATCTCATCATTATACACTGATCTCTGATGATATCCTCTCTGCTTCCATCTGTAAATATGCCTGTTTGTTTTTAGCCCACATGGTATTTTGAGTGGCTGTACTTCTTGTCTCGGTCCCTGTCTCCCTGCCTGCCTCTTTCCTTGTGTGTGAGAGAGACTCAGAGGATTTGGAGGGAGGGGAAGCAGGAGGAGTCAGGGTCAAGCATATGGACTCTCTGGGTCCACTTTCAAAATGGGTCATCTGATGGACTAGCAGTGACAGAATGATGGAAAGGGTTCTTGCAGCCTGCTAAGCTTCTCTTCTAATTGGCCTTTATGAATATTTAATGAAATCAAGATGAAATTCAATCATGGTTTTTAACTGCTGAATCGGAGAGTGGTGTGTCGGCCAGGGCAGAGGCAGGGGAAGGCTGGTGCGTTATTAGATTTCTCTGGACTACTGTGGAAGGACTGCAGGAGTGCAGGTGGCAGAGTTACACTATTGGTCTGAGGGGAGCCGGCGCTCTCTCTCTGAAGGATTTCATATTTTATTTGTTTCATTGTTGTTTTTAACCAAGGGCTCCTGGTCACGCAATAGCATCCTCTGCCCGGACCTGAGATTTTTACACAGTCCTACAGTTTTTAATTGCATGCATACCGAGTGATAGATACATTTTTGCTACACTGGCAGCCATTTAAAATAGAGCCAGATCAATAATTACCCTTGACACCTTTTAATGTTGTTTGTACTAATACAGGTAATAATGAGGTGAAATTGGCAGGATTATTTTTCATTATACACTCTCAAAACAAGTGTACACACTGAAAGAAAATAAACCAATCAAGACTGCCATTGTTTGCAATTGTATGGTTAATATTGATTAATATCTATTCATCTTAAATTACACAAATCCCCCACAGCTATTTCTAGAATACTCTGCAGCTACATGTCAGTCCCATATTCATGAATATATATACAGATATGGATAAACCAGAGATGAAAATTGCACCTTTTTGTGCAAAATAGTAATACAGAGCCAATAAAACAATAGCCAGTATATTTTATGTTTTAGCTTTTGTGCATGTAAATGACTTGTTATTGCCAATGATAAAATTGATGTGGAGCATCTAGCAGAATATCCAGTATTCAATCATGTAATATAACAGGCACTCACAGTATTGACCTGTGAGTGTGAAGGCAAAACCCAGGAGACGATTAGCTCACTATTACCTCACTCCTGTTTCTCCCTTTGGAAGATGAGTAAGAGACAGAGAGGCTTCCCTAACTTGATCTTGTGGTGTGTTAGTGCATTATGATGTGGCAAGCTGGCTACAGACTGGGGCGTGGGGGAGTTGAGCGTGTGGCGTGGGGGAGAGATTGAGGGGGAGGCAGTGTGGTTACTCACAGTAGGGGGGAGTTTGATTTGATCTGCTCCTGGTCACGCAACAGAACTCTCAGAGAGAAAGAGATGGGGGCTGGTGGAGAGGTGAGTCAGATTATTGACACCCCCTCCCCCTCTGTCTCCTTCCACATCTCTCAGTCCAGACCCTGGTAAGCAGGCGTCAGACGGAGAGATCCTGGGGGACACCAGCAAGGACATTAAGTCCCTGAGCAGGGAAGGAAGCAGACGGTTTAAATAGCTCCCTGCTAATTTCCCTTACTTCAACTGGACAGAGACAGGGTTCACCAGGGTCAATAATAACTGTTCCACAATCAGGTGATAGTTTTGCTTCATGCATTTACTCCCCTTGTGGATGTTCCTGCAAGATTTTCTCCACAATATTATTTCCTTGGTAATATAACCTTACCGTAGTTTAATTATATTTGCGCTATATCCATCTATATGTTTAAATTGATAACTGGGAAGGGGTGGAAGGTGAAACCTGCTGTAATTGTATAATATTGACCTTTCATTGAATCTGAAATTAACTACAAAATGGTGGGTGGATTTGAAATACTCCCCCCTTTCTTCACTCACATAATAATCATCAGCAAATATGTCAATTCAGGGGGAAATATTGCAAATGGGTTCGGGTAGATTGTGCATGAATATTTAATTTAGTCATAAAAGTGAGGTTTAGTAAAAAATGAATGGTTTTACAGACGGCTGTGGTCTCTCCCTAGATTGTTGCTGTGGAGGGAGCGCTCTCCTCTCCTGTCTGCTGGCCTGCTCTGTTAATTAAGGCTGTGCTGCTCATCACTTGCACCAGATTACACCTACATTGGACAGGGGAGAATCGGACAGAACAAATGAATGACTTTTGGAAATAAAGTTTCAGGTGCCTGTTTTTATTTGCTGATGCTTTATGGTGAATCCTGTTCAACAAAACAGAGTGAAAGAAGCCAATCACTCAGTCAAGCCAGTCTATAATTGTTTAGCCAGTAGTTTTATATAGACTGAGTGTACAGAACATTAGGAACACCTTTCTAATATTGAGTTGCACCCCCTTTTGCCCTCAGAACAGAATCAATACATTGGGGCATGGACTCTATAAGGTGTCAAGCGTTCCACAGGGATGCTGGTCCATGTTGACTCCAATGCTTCCCACAGTTGTGTCAAGTTGACTGGATGTCCTTTGGGTAATGTACCATTCTTGATACACTCAGTAGCGTTGCAGTTCTTGATACACTCAAACCGGTGCGGCTAGCACCTACGACCATACCCCGTTCAAAGGCACTTAAATATTTTGTCTTGCCCAATCACCCTCTGAATGGCACACATATACAATCCAAGATGGAGTAGCAGTTGGACGTGTGTTTGTCTTTGTCTTATCCCGTGTAAATGGTCGTTTTTTGGTATATATTTTAATCTCACTTTCTATCTATGAACTAAATCTACTTTCCTGCAACCCGCCTCACCCAATGAGGCAACCCGATCTCCTGTTTTTATTCCTTATAACCCGAATCTCCATCAGGAATTAACTAGCTACTAGTCTTTGTTAGCCACTGCTAGCGGTCTTCACCTTTAGCTCAGACACCAGCCAGCTTTAGCCCGGACAATACTTGCCAGTCTTCACAGCACGCGATAGCAACCCAGAGCATATCGGACTGCTTCTCTACCACATCCCCGGATTCCTGCCGCTCTGGATCATTACACCGGATCATTGAAGCTAGCTAGCTGCAAATGAGTGGCTACTGTTAGCTAATGCCTCTGTCCCGAAGCAAGCACCAGTAAGCCTTGAGATAGCCTCGAGCTAGGCCTATATACCAGCTAATTCTAGGGCTACAATACCTCTTTTGCCAATTGGTCTGGACCCTTTATTGTCGGCACGGAGCCACGCCGATCCATCACGACTGGTCTGCTGACGTAATTGCCCGATGTGATCTCAACATGTTATTCCGTTACTATGTTCCGTGAAGAACCATCTGCTAGCCGCAGCCCCTTAGCTTTCTGAATGCTGTGTTCCACGCTCGCCTGGTGTAGTAGTGACTAACGAACGGCCCCCTGACTCACCTATTGCTGTTCATTGGACCCTATGATCACTCGGCTACACAGCTGTTTCAATAACACGGTACCTCATTTTTTTTAATCTGTCGGCCCCAGCCTCGAACTCAGGCCTTTTATGTACCTAACTGGCCCGCTGTACCCATTCATCACCATTTACCCGTTGTTGTCTTAGCTTTCCCAATCCACACCTGTGATTGCTTCATGCCTCTCTCTAATGTCAATATGCCTTGTCTACTGCTGTCTTGGCTAGTTCTTATTGTTTTATTTCACTGTAGAGCCCTCAGTCCCACTCAACAGGCCTTAGATAGCTCTTTTGTCCCACCCCACACACATGTGGAGACCTCACCTGGCTTAACTGGTGCCTCCAGAGATGAAACCTCTCTCAACGTCACTAGGTTTACCTCCACTATACTCACATCCTACCATACCCTTGTCTGTACATTATGCCCTGAATCTATTCTACCATGCACAAAAATCGGCTCCTTTTATTCTCTGTTCCCAACGCACTAGATGACCAGTTCTTATAGCCTATAGCTGTACCCTTATACTATTCCTCCTCTGTTCCTCTGGTGATGTAGAGGTTAACTCAGGCCCTGTAGCCCTCAGGTCCACTCCTATTCCCCAGGCTGTCACGCCCTGGCCATGGAGAGGTTTTTATTCTCTATTTTGGTTAGGCCAGGGTGTGACTAGGGTGGGCATTCAAGTTTCTTTATTTCTATGTTGATGTGGTTCCCAATCAGAGGCAGCTGTCTATCGTTGTCTCTGACTGGGGATCATATATAAGTTGTCCTTTTTCATTTGGGTTTTGTGGGTAGTTGTTTTCTGTTTAGTGTCTGCACCTGACAGGACTGTTTCTATTTTCCCTCTTTGTTATTTTGTTCGAGTGTTTTGAGTATTAAATTTATCACGAACACTTACCACGCTGTGTTTTGGTCCACTCCTTCATACGACGATCGTTACACAGGCGCTATCATTTGTTGACTTCTGTAACCGTAAAAGCCTTGGTTTCATATATGTTAACATCAGAAGCCTCCTCTCTAAGTATGTTTTAATGGGGCTACGGGTTCCCAACTAGGAACCCCTCCCCCCTTCAGCCCAAACGGTGGCGCAGGGAAAGCAAAAATATTCTTACAAATATTTAACCTCCACACATTAACAAGTCCAATAGCTTATATGAAAGATAAACACCTTGTTCATCTACCCAGCATGTCAGAATTTTAAAATGTTTTACAGCGAAAACATAGCACATATTTATGTTAAACCACCACTAGGGAAACATACAATATGTAGCCACATGGCTATGCAAAATAGCACAATCACAAACGCAGGATTAAAAGAAAAATAATTCACTAACCTTTTGAAAATCTTCATCAGATGACAGTAATAGCACATGTTACACAGTACATTTATGTTTTTTTCAATAATATGCAATTTATATCCATAAATCTCCATTTACATTGAGCCATGTTCAAAAAATGCAGCAGAAATGACCGGAGGAATTATAAATATCTCCGGCAGCTAACACCAGATAACAGCAATAAACATCATAAACTTTGACTAAATATACATGTTCTACATATATTTAGAAAGATACACTTCTTCTTAATGCAAACGCTGTGTTACATTTATTTTTAACGTTACAGAATTCGTTCACTATTCAATAATCTGAGACGGCGCTCAGCCATTAGCATTATTTCTCTACTATGTTGGATTCGACAAAAATACAATTTTATAACATAAATATTCCATTACCTTTGATGGTCTTCGACAAGAATGCCGTGGAAGGAGTTATACTTACCTAATATAACGTTTGGTTGCTGTTGGTGTGTCTTTGTATTAGCAAAAGCTAACATCTTCAGGTGAATTACCCCAAAAAGGACTTCTGATCACGAAAATTGCGCATCAAAACTTCAAATTTACATATTATATGTCGACTAAACTGGTCAAACTAAGTGCAGAATCAAGCTTTAGGATGTTTTTAACGTACAAAACAATTGGCGATTAAATCAAACATAACGAACTCTCTTCAGTCAGACTGGAAAAAAAGTCCCTTTTCACAGAGCGCGCTCCTGAAAACTCGTGACACCTCAGTATTTTGCCCGCCAAGCAGTCAAAGCTCGTGCTATTTTCTCCGTTCCACGTCTCATTGAAAGACGAGAGCGCGCTGAAGAAATAGAAACTGTTCCCAGATCCATAGCTGGTTGGGAAGGGTGGGGGCGATGACGTCAAAGTTGGAGCAACTTTCTTAGGAGAGAGAGAGAGTTTGGGAGAATGGCTGCCCTGTGAGTTCTGCTTTACATACAGACATAATTCGAACGGTTTTAGAAACTTTAGAGTGTTTTCTATTCAATAATAATTATTATATGCATATATTAGCAATTTTTGACAGTTTTTTTTTAGTTTACTTTTGGCACACAATTCATCCAAAGGGGGCAATATTTCCCATAGCCCCATCAGGTTATTAATCACTGTTTTAGCACACTCTGCCAACTCTGATGTCCAAGCCGTGTCTGAATCCTGGCTTAGGAAGGCCACCAAAAATTCAGAAATTTCCATCCCCAACTACAGCATTTTCTGCCAAGATAGAACTGCCAAAGGGGGCGGAGTTGCACTCTACTGCAGAGATACTCTGCAGAGTTCTGTCATGCTATCCAGGTCTGTGCCCAAACAGTTTGAGCTTCTACTTTTAAAAATCCACCTTTCCAGAAACAAGTCTCTTACTGTTGCCGCTTCATATATACCCCCCTCAGCCCCCAGTTGTGCCCTGTGAATTGATTGCCCCCATTTATCTTCAGAGTTCGTACTGTTAGGTGACCTAAACTGGGATATGCTTAACATCCCTGCCGTCCTACAATCTAAGCTAGATGCCCTCAATCTCACACAAATTATCAAGGAACCTACCAGGTACAACCCTAAATCCATAAACATGGGCACCCTCATAGATATCATCCTGACCAACTTGCCCTCTAAATACACCTCTGCTGTCTTCAACCAGGATCTCAGCGATCACTGCCTCATTGCCTGCGTCCGTAATGGGTCCGCGGTCAAACGACCACCCCTCATCACTGTTAAACGCTCTCTAAAACACTTCAGCGAGCAGGCCTTTCTAATCTACCTGGCCGGGTTTCCTGGAAGGATATTGACCTATTCCCGTCAGCAGAGGATGCCTGGTTATTCTTTAAAAGTGCTTTCCTCACAATCTTAAATAAGCATGCCCATTCAGAAAATGTAGAACAAAGAACAGATATAGCCGTTGGTTCACTCCAGACTTGACTGCCCTTGACCAGCACAAAAATCTTGTGGCGTACGGCATACTGCATTAGCATCGAATAGCCCCCGCGATATGCAACTTTTCAGGGAAGTTAGGAACCAATATACACAGTCAGTTAGGAAAGCAAAGGCTAGCTTTTTCAAACAGAAATATTCATCCTGTAGCACAAACTCCAAAAATGTTTTGGAACACTGTAAAGTCCATGGAGAATAAGAGCACCTCCTCCCAGCTGCCCACTACACTAGGAAACACTGTCACCACTGATAAAACTACGATAATTGATCATTTCAATAAGCATTTTTCTACAGCTGACCATGCTTTCCACCTGGCTACTCCTACTCCGGCCAACAGCTCTGCACTGACCGCACAGCAACTTCCCTTCCCTATGTCAATGATGTTGCTCTTGCTGCTGGTGATTCTTGGATCCACCTCTATGCAGACGACACCATCCTGTATACTTCTGGCCCTTCTTTGGACACTGTGTTAACAAACCTCCAGATGAGCTTCAATGCCATTCAACAATCCTTCCGTTGCCACCAACTTAAATGCAAGTAAAACTAAATGCATGCTCTTCAACCGATCGCTGCCCACACCTGCCCGCCCGTCCGTCTGACGTAGAATATGTGGACAACTGCAAATACCTAGGTGTCTGGTTAGACTGTAAACTATCCTTTCAGACTCACATTAAGGATGTCCAATCCAAAATTAAGTCTAGAATCGGCTTCCTATTTCGCAACAAAGCTTCCTTCATTTATGCTTCTAAACATACCCTATCCTACCGATCCTTGACTTCGGCGATGTCATTTACAAAATAGCCTCCAACACAACTCAGCAAATTGGATGTAGTCTATCACAGTGCCATCCGTTTTGTCACCAAAGCCCCATATACTACCCATCACTGCGACCTGTATGCTCTCGTTGGCTGGCCCTTGCTTCATATTCATCGCCAAACCCACTGGCTCCAGGTCATTTATAAGTCTTTGCTCGGTAAAGACCCGCCTTATCTCAGCTCACTGGTCACCATAGCAACACCCACCAGTAGCACTTGCACCAGCAGGTATATTTCACTGGTCATCCCCAAAGCAAACTCCTCTTTTGGCTGACTTTCTTTCCAGTTCTCTGCTGCCAACGACTCGAACGAATTGCAAAAATCACTGAAGCCTTTTATCTCCCTCACTAACTTTAAACCTCAATTGTCAGAGCAGCTTACTGATCATTGCACCTATACACAGCCCATCTGTAAATGGCCCACCCATATACCTCATCCCCATATTTTTATTTATTTTTTGCACCCCAGTATCTCTACTTGCACATCATCATCTGCACATCTATCACTCCAGTGTTAATGCTAAATTGTAATTATTTCGCCTCTGTGGCCTATTTATTGCCTTACCTCCCTAATCTTACTACATTTGCACACACTGTATATATATTTTTTCTATTGTGTTATTATAAGGGCACAAGGCAAGACCCAGATGCAGACACGGGAGGCAGATGATTTGAGTCTTTGATATTTACTGATAATCCAAAAGGGGTAGGCAAGAGAATGATCGTGGACAGGCAAAAGGTCAAAACCAGTTCAGAGTCCAGGAGGTACAGTGTGGCAGGCAGGCACAAGGTCAGGGCAGGTAGAATGGTCAGGCAGGCGTGTCCAGAATCCAGAAAAGAGGCAAGGGTCAAAACTGGGAGGACTAGCAAAAGAGCCTCAAAGGCTTGAGGTCAGGGCAGGGAAAACCACGCTGGTTGACTTAGAACATACAAGACGAACTGGCACAGACAGACAGAAAACACAGGTTTACCTAGGAGATAACTGGGAAGATGGGTGACACCTGGAGGTGGGTGGAGACAATCACAAAGACAGGTGAAACCAATCAGGGCGTGACAGTTATTGACTGTATGTTTGTTTATCCCATGTGTAACTGTGTTGTTTTTGTCCCACTGCTTTGCTTTATCTTGGCCAGGTCGCAGTTGTAAATGAGAACTTGTTCTCAACTGGCCTACCTGGTTAAGGTGAAATAAAAATGTTTTTTCCGAATGTCTCAATTGTCTCAAGGCTTAAAAATCCTTCTTTAACCTGTCTTTGATTTATTTATTTATTTAACCATTACTTAACTAGGCAAGTCAGTTAAGAAAAGTTGTTTTTTACAATGACGGCCTACCCCGGCCAAACCCTAACCCGGACGACGCTGGGCCAATTCTGCACCTCCCAATCACAGCCGGTTGTGATACAGCCTGGAATCAAACCAGGGTCTGTAGTGACGTCTCTTGCACTGAAATGCAGTGCCTTAGACCGCTGCGCCACTTGGGAGCAGCAAGTGGATTGAAAGGTTACAACAATAAGGGATCATAACTTTCACTAGAATAATAGTGAAGACATTAAAACTATGAAATAACACATATGGAATCATGTAGTAACCAAAAAATATATTTTATATTTGAGATTCTTCAAAGTAGCCACCTTTTGTCTTGACAGCTTTGCATACTCTTGGCATTCTCTCAACCAGCTTCATGAGGTAGTCACCTGGAATGCATTTCAATTCAAATTAAATATAGGTCACATACACATATTTAGCAGATGTTATTGCGGGTGTAGCGAAATGCTTGTGCTCCTAGCTCCAACAGTGTAGTAATATCTAACAATTCACAACAATACACACAAATCTAAAGTAAAAGGATGGAGTTAAGACATATATAAATATTAGGACGTGCAATGTCAGAGTGGCTTTGACTAAAATACAGTAGAATAGAATACAGTATATACACATGAAATGAGTAAAGCAGTATGTAAACATTATTGAAGTGACTAGTGTTCTATTAAAGTGACCAGTGATTCCATGTCTATGTATAGCCTCTAAGGGGTTGAGTAACCGGGTGGTAGCCGGCTAGTGATGGCTATTTAACAGTCTGATGGCCTTGAGATAGAAACTGTTTTTCAGTCCCAGCTTTGATGCACACTTTGGCCTTCTTGTGACCTTGGTTGCTGTAGGTGTCCTGGAGGGCAGGCAGTGTGCCCAGGGTGATGCGTTGGGCAGACCACACCACCCTCTGGAGAGCCCAGCTGTTGTGGGCAGTGAAGTTCCCGTACCAGGCGGTGATACAGCCCGAGAGGATGCTCTCAATTATGTGTCTGTAACAGTTTGTGATGGTCTTAGGGGCCAAGATGAATTTCTTCAGCCTCCTGAAGTTGAAGAGATGTTGTTGCCCCTTCTTCACAACATTGTCTGTGTGGGTGGAGCATTTCAGATTGTCGGTGGTGTGTACGCCGAGGAACTCACCTTCTCCACTGCGGTCCCGTCGATGTGGATAGTGGCGTTCTCTCGAGGACCTAGTTGCACGGGGCAGGGTTCAGACCCAGGGCCTGAGCTTATTAATGATGAGCTTGGAGGATACTATGGTGTTGAAGGCTGAGCTATAGCCAATGAACAGCATTCTTACATAGGTATTCCTCTTGTCCAGATGGGATAGGGCAGTGTGCAGTGTGGTGGTGATTGCATCGTCTGTGGATCTATTGGGGCGGTATGCAAATTGAAGTGGGTGTAGGGTGTCAAGTAAGGTAGAGGTGATATGATCCTTAACTAGCCTCTCAAAGCACTTCATGATGACAGAAGTGAGTGCTACGGGGCGATAGTCTTTGCTTTCTACAGGTACAGGACATCTTGAAGCAAGTGGGGACAGCAGACTGGGATAGGAAGAGATTGAATATGTTCATAAACACTTCAGCCAGCTGGTCTGTGCATGCTCTGAGGATGCGGCTAGGGATACCGTCTGGGCCGGCAGCCTTGCGAAGGTTAACACGTTTAAATGTCTTACTCATGTCGGCCATGGAGAACGAGAGCCCACAGTCCTTGGGAGCGGGCTGCTTCGGTGGCAGTGTGTTATTCTCAAAGCGGGCAAAGAAGGTGTTTAACTTGTTCGGGAGCAAGACGACATGGCTGGTCTTCCCTTTGTAATCCATGATAGTCTGTAGACCCTGCCACATACGTCTTGTGTCTGAGCCCTTGAATTGCTACTCCACTTTTAGTACTGACAGGTGTGCCTTGTTAAAATTTAATTTGTGGAATTTCTTTCCTTCTTAATGCGGTTGAGCCAGTCAGTTGTTTTTTGACAAGGTAAGGGTGGTATACAGAAGATAGCCCTATTTGGTAAAAGACCAAGTCCATATTATGGCAAGAACAGTTCAAATAAGCAAAGAGAAATGAAAGTCCATCAATACTTTAACTTCGTTCGGATCAGTGGGACGGTAGCGTCCCACCTCGACAACATCCGATGAAATTGCAGAGCACCAAATTCAAATTAAATTACTATAAATATTTAACTTTCATAAAATCACAAGTGCACTACATCAAAATAAGGCTTAACTTGTTGTTAATCCAGCCACCATTTCAAAAAGGCTTTACGGTGAAAGCAAACCATGAGATTATCTGAGGACAGCGCCCATCACTCAAATGCATAACAAATCATTTTCAACCAGGGAGTTGCGACACGAAAGTCAGAAATAACTATATAATTCATGCCTTACCTTTGAAGATCTTCTTTCTGATGGCACTCCAAAATGTCCCAGAAACATCACAAATGGTCCTTTTGTTCGATAAATTCCTTCTTTATATCCCCAAAATGTCAATTTATTTAGCGCGTTTGGTGAAAAAAAAACACTGCTTCCAACTCACCCAACATGACTACAAAGTATCTAATAAGTTACCTGTAAACTTGGTCCAAAAATTTGAAACAACTTTCCTAATCCAACCTTAGATATCCTAAAACGTAAATAATCTATAAAATTTAAGACGGAATATACTGTGTTCAATAGCGGATAAAAACAACGTGGAGCGAGCTCCAGTTAACGTGCGCCACACAGAAGAGTCCACTTGGCTTGACACTCACACAGAACAGCCCTACTGTTCCTACATTTCTCAAAAGGAAAACATTATCCAATTTCTGAAGACCATTGACATCTCGTGGAAGCCATAGGAACTGCAACCAGGTTCCTCATAAATATAGTTTCCCATAGAAAACCAATGACCTCCAATTTGATACAGTGAATTAGAAGTGAATTAATCTGTCTGTGAACAATTGTTGGAAAAATTAATTGTGTCTTGCACAAAGTAGATGTCCAAACCGACTTGCAAAAACTATAGTTTGTTAACAAGAAATTTGTGGAGTGGTTGAAAAACAAGTTTTAATGACTCCAACCTAAGTGTATGTAGACTTCCGACTTCAACTGTATATATATATATATATATATATATATATATATATATATATATATATATATATATATATATATATATATATATATATATATATATATATATGCACACACTACCGTTCAAAAGTTGGGGTCACTTAAAAATGTCCTTGTTTTTGAAAGAAAAGCACATTTTTTGTCCATCATCCAGATGGTCATTGGCAAACTTCAGACGGGCCTGGACATGCGCTGGCTTGAGCAGGGGGACCTTGCGTGCGCTGCAGGATTTTAATCCATGGCGGCATAGTGTGTTACTAATGGTTTTCTTTGAGACTGTGGTCCCAGCTCTCTTCAGGTCATTGACCAGGTCCTGCCGTGTAGTTCTGGGCTGATCCCTCACCTTCCCCATGATCATTGATGCCCCACGAGGTGAGACCTTGCATGGAGCCCCAGACCGAGGGAGATTGACCGTCATCTTGAACTTCTTCCATTTTCTAATAATTGCGCCAACAGTTGTTGCCTTCTCACCAAGCTGCTTGCCTATTGTCCTGTAGCCCATCCCAGCCCTGTGCAGGTCTACAATTTTATCCCTGATGTCCTTACACCCTCTCTGGTCTTGGCCATTGTGGAGAGGTTGGAGTCTGTTTGATTGAGTGTGTGGACAGGTGTCTTTTATACACGTAACGAGTTCAAACAGGTGCAGTTAATACCGGTAATGAGTGGAGAACAGGAGAGCTTCTTAAAGAAAAACTAACAGGTCTGTGAGAGCCGGAATTCTTACTGGTTGGTAGGTGATCAAATACTTATGTCATGCAATAAAATGCAAATTAATTACTTAAAAATTATACAATGTGATTTTCTGGATTTTTGTTTTAGATTCCGTCTAAAGTGTACCTATGATAAACAATTACAGACCTCTACATGCTTTGTAAGTAGGAAAACCTGCAAAATCGGCAGTGTATCAAATACTTGTTCTCCCCACTGTATATATACAGGTAACTGCCAGTAATGGAAGCACTACGTAAATGAGGGATACAAAGTATACACAGGTATGCCTCCTGAGTTAATTAAGCAATTAACATCCCATCATGCTTAGAGTCATGTATAAAATGCTGTGCGGGTCATTATTTTGGCTACGATGGCTATGCCCCCATACGATGACAATGTCCTCATCCACACAGCACCTGAGACAGTGTTTTCCACCACCATCAACTAACACCAAATTATGGAATTTCTCGTGGATGACGCATCCCTTCAGTAGAGTTCCAGACACTTGTAGAATCTATGCCAAGATGGATTGAAGCTGTTCTGGTTCGTGACGGTCCAATTCCCGATTAAGACACTTTATTTTGGTGCTACCTTTATTTTGGCAGTTACCTGTATATGTTTTATTGTCACATACATTGAATAGGTGCAGTGAAATGTGTTGTTTTACAGGGTCAGCAATAGTAGTATGTTGCCCCTGGAACAAATTAGGGTCAAGTACCTTGCACAAGGGCAGATGGACAGATTTTTTACCTTGTCGGCTCAGGTGGTCGAACCAGCAACCTTTCGGTTACTGGCCCCACACTCTAATTGCAAAGCAAGAGCCAGAGGTTACAGAAGTTGCAAGGAAGTAAGAGCAATCCTAATTTACTGGAGTGGCAAGTAGCCTACCAGTTGAGAGTTTTGGGCCAGTAACTCTGGTTCGAATCACCGAGCCGACTAGGTGAAACATCTGTCGATGTGCCCTTGAACAAGGTACTTAAGTCACTCTAGATAAGAATGTTTGTTAAATTACTAAAACATAAATAAAAACCCAACCACTATGTCCTTTAAACATGATATTGTGTATGTTTGCTATGGTGTGACACTGGTACCTTTAGTAGGAACATTGGGGGTTTAGGTGTTACCATGACAGCTGGGTAGGTGTATTGGCAACCTACAGTTTGTTCCCAGCCTCACAACCATTTAACCTGTTCCACCCACTAATCTTAGACTCTGGCTGGGCCACTGGAAATGATCAGCACTGTCAACTTGATGTACACATGCACACACACACTCTGACACAGTATCATTCTATATCAGGCCTTGGTTAAGCCCTGTGACAGCGTTGGAGCACTGGACACCAACTCCGCGTGTTGGCTGTGCTGGCAGAGGGTGTATTGGGTGGTGTGATTCCACAGCTCTTGGCTGCGTTTGATAAAGATTAATACAATCCTATTTTCTGCCCAGGATTGCCTTTCCTAATGTGATTCTTCTCTCTCTCTTTCTCTCTCTTTCTCTCTCTCTCTCTCTCTCTCTCTCTCTCTCTATTTCTCTCTCTCTCTATTTCTCTCTCTCTCTATTTCTCTCTCTCTCTCTCTCTATTTCTCTCTCTCTCTCTCTATTTCTCTCTCTCTCTCTCTATTTCTCTCTCTCTCTCTATTTCTCTCTCTCTCTATTTCTCTCTCTCTCTCTCTATTTCTCTCTCTCTCTCTCTATTTCTCTCTCTCTCTATTCCCCTGTCTCTCTCTCTCTCTCTCTATTTCTCTCTCTCTCCATTTCTCTCTCTCTCTCTATTCTCCTGTCTCTCTCTCTCTCTCTATTCCCATGTCTCTCTCTCTCTCTCTCTCTCTATTCCCCTGTCTCTCTCTCTCTCTCTCTCTCTCTCTCTCTCTCTCTCTCTCTCTCTCTCTCTCTCTCTCTCTCTCTATTCCCCTGTCTCTATTCCTGGGAAACACTAAGCACCTTATCCATGTAAGGAGTGACAATGAGAGAGTGATGTGAGCTGTGTTAGTGTGCTATAATACTCTAATTCACTGTAGATTAATTATCTCAGGATAAGCAGCGTCAGGGTACAGGATTGGGCCAGGCTGAAACACTGTTTGGCAAATCCTCTTCAGTTCCTCTCCAGGCTGGCCAGTAGCACACAATAACCCCGTGATATGTACGGGCTCGTTACAGTGATGTGCAGTATATGGCAGATCAATATTATTTTACTGAGAGCTGTTGTGAATGGGTTTTCACACCTGTATGAATATGGTTCCTACTCTCTTTATTTCACTGAACTGAGTATTCAGGCAACACTAGAATGAATTGTCATGTGACATTTTGATGGATTTTTGTGAATTAGTTACAAGGGAAATGTCTTCATGTACACAATATATCTGTACTGAGCATAGATTTGTACTTAGAGGTAATCGGTCTGAATATGCCATGTTGAATGTTTTCAGGGGACTGATTTTAATAACATGGACATACTCCAGTGACTTTGATCACGCAGCCAGCCTTACTTTGCCAAAGAGAGTGTGTCTTGACAAGAGGGAATCATTGTTTTTCTTCCTCCCCACTTTCACTTGCAGAGTAACAGACTGCCAGTAGGGGGCGATACAAAGTTCTAAGTAGGAGTTCTGCATGAACATCAGCCTGTTGGTTATTCAAACCAAATCAGAGCGAGGTCATTTATGAATTAGGATAGAATAATTTCAAAATGACTTTATTACAGAAATCAATCAATGGACCAAAAAGATCATGTTGGAATTTTGATGTAATAATTTGTCCACTGCGGTATATATTTTCCTATTAAATGACATAACATCATTTTTTTTAATCTTCAAAGTTGCTTTGAGTTCATGATATGTCTCATGTAATGTAAGCTAAGATAGCATTCTCTGTGTTACAATATCTATATGTAGCAACAGTGAGGTCTAGATCCATCTTTCTGTTTTGATATCGATTAGTGCAATCGCTCCATATCAAATAAGTGGTGAGTCAACAGCCTACACAGGTGTCTTACTAGGGCTGGTTGCTCTCATGCTGTCACAGTGACCTCTGCTGCCTCGACTACCACTTCCTCCCTCTCTCTATACTCCACAACACTCACTGTGCATTCATCTGAAATGTGTTTAGTGCATCTGAGAGGTTCTAACTCTTGTCCATATGGTGAGAGTGGACCTGAAGCACTGTTGGCTTTGGAGGGATACATATGTGTGTTTTTACATTAAGATGCTTGAATCTTAAAGGAGTTTGCTTCATCCTCTATCCTCTGATTACATTTGCATTGATCACAGTCTGTGGCCCAGCAGGTGAACCTATCGTCAGCATCCAATCAAGGCAATGACAAAAATATGTAGCATCGCGTGAATACACAAACATAAACACACACACACACTCACACCTCCCTAGCCTGTGGTGCATGATCTGGTTCCTCAGGGACACACAGTGTAAGAGAGGGAGAAGGTGTTGATTAATGCAGCACTCAGGAGCCTGCAGCCTTGGCAGAGGGTTAAAGAGAGGGGTGAGCTAGCACCTCTTCTGGCCCCCCTCTCCAAACTAGAGACATGAAGTGTAAAATTGAGCACACTCTCATAAACACTCCATCACACAGGCCGAGCGGACAGGCAAGGCACATTCCCCTGGCTGCAATAGAGACAACACAGAGAACGAATGTTGGAAATGGATCAGACAAACTATTGCCTTGTGCAAAAATAATGACCAATTTTATGACTGAGATAAACAGTAAATGGCTGTTTGTGTCCAGTCACAAACAGATGTTACTTGCTATATGCCCATAATATAATGTAGCATACATGTTATATATATATATATATATATATATATATATATATACTCTAATTTGATATTTTATTTGTTTTGGAGAGATTTCGACTTGACCAACCCATTTCCGCCCTAAGACCTTCTAACCTTGCTTCTCTTCTCTTTTCCTTACAGCAACAGCGACGTCTTGACCTCCTAACCATCACCAGCCCTGGTGAGTGCCCAGTGTTTCCTAACTCTACTGATGCTGATGGGGTGTGTGTGAGAGCGAGAGTGAGTGAGTGTTGACATTAGACAGAAAAAAACTGTGGACAGAAAACAACTTCTGTTTGCAGAGCTGATAGTGACTACTAGCACAGAGTACACGTTAAAAGATAAAGGTTCCCTGGATAATGGGGCACTACAGGATCAGTTACCAGACACCCTGGGGTCATTGCTTTGTTCATTTTAGCACCCTGATAGCGTACACTCACATCCACTTTAAACTTTCAAAACGATGATCTAGCAATGTGAATGAAGACATCAAAATAGCTATTATGTTTATTTTAATTTAATTGGATTTAATGGGAATAACTCTTGTCTATTATTTTCATATTATATGGTATCATGAAAGAGCATGTGTCTGCTGCTCAGCGGAGCTGCGATGTGTTGTGATCTGGAGCGCCCCAGTTGGACTGGTGCTGCTCTAAAGAGCCTTTGCTGGGGAAGGCGAACCCAATGTCTTGTAAAAGCAGCTGGGTGATGGCGCAAATTGCAGAGATGGCGAGGGTAAACAGATGGGTACGCCAGAAATGATACAGTGTCTATTATGTCTAAATAATCTGGATGGTCTAATATGCTTTGATTAAAATAATGCTTATGTGAGGGAGGCACGTGGAGCCTGCTAATTTCACAGATGTATTTGGCATCTGTTCCCCATGCCCAGGAAAGACTATCTCTGACCTTGACAACTCTGAAAAGGGCAATCAGACATGCAGAGCATTATATGTCATATCAGGGTCTTTGTTTCTTTTTTAAGTGGCAACTCTTCTGCTCAATGCATTGGCCAGTCTGGTTAGTTTCCTGGTTTTTGATTTTATTTTGGCTGCGTATACAGGCAGGACTGCTGTACTGTACTCCTTGCAGACATATTGTATGGACCTGCACTGTGCTTATTACAATTCACAGTGGGAGAACAATAAGGAGTCAAATATATATAAAAAAAAGCATTGCTCACTTCCCCCCCCCCCACCTGTGACTCTTCACTGGGCCCTTGCAGTCTGTGGTAAGGTTATTATGCCAGTTGTATGGAAAACTGCCTGTGCTTTTAGATGAATGAGGCTGATACGGAGGCAACAACAAGAGGACACTCTCCCTTTCTGCCTCAAGATTAAAGGAGACTCGATCTCTTCTTCTCTCCCTATCTTTTCTCTCCTATCTTTTCAATCCCTTCCTTTCTATCTTCTCTCCAAGACATCTCTCCGCTCTCCTCTTTCTCTTACAGTACATGTAGTCGGGCAGCAGGGCTGCAGACGGTGCTGGAGGTGTGAGGACACTAATAAGATCAAGTGGGGCCATTGCTGTGGGTGTGGGGGTCTGAGGGAAGGTCAGAGGAGGAGAGACCCTCAGTGGTTCACAGGGCCCATGCAGCTCAGTGGGTGATGGTGTATGTGAGAGGGGAGGGCTGCAGGATGCTCCATGGATCAGCATCAGCCATTCTGGCCCCAGCCTCCGTCCAGGGGCCCTCATTAGCCCCTCTGTCTGAAGTGCGCTTCCCCCACAACCTCGGTATTCCGTCTTTAATTGGACACTTGAGCGGAGCGATGTGCATCTGGGTCTATTGAAGTCTGACATTTCAGACTGCTGACCTTTCCAGACCTGCCACAACTAAATAATGATTAGCCCTGGCCATTGTTTTCACCACAATGGTACACTAACACACACACCGCGGTGTGCCCAGGAAGAGAGGAAAGGTGCTAAACTAAACACCTGCGGTATCTACACTCTCTGACCAAAATACACATACTGTACCCAGAAACCTTTATTCACACAAATGCTGGGAGAATACGCTTTGGGTGGTCACAATTTTTTGAGAACATATTGTCAATCTATTGATCTCAATGACCTTTTCATATATCTGGACTCCCTACAATAGTGTTTTGAACTAAATTAACTTAGCTTGGCTGTGTTAAGTCCCTTTTCCCCTTCATATGCTCTGTGCGTTACAGGGGGGAAAAGGTCAATCACATTCATGAGATTTGGATAGAGGTGCGAGGCCTCGGAGCAGAGAGATAATAGGTAACCTTCAGATGTCCTCTAATGGTATGGTTGTTTCTCTTCAGTCTCAGTCTTCAGTCTCTCTAGGGCTGTGGGACTCCACTCTCTCCGGGCCCTGATATTACTATACACAGGTTGGCAGTTAAGCGACAAAAACAATTACAACAACCATGGGGCAAAACAGATGAGGTTGGCTTAGATTGTTGACAACATGTAGGCTACAGTATGTTTTGTCTCCAATGTTTATTGAAAACATAAATATATTTGCACAATGAGAACTTGTATCCTCTCAAATATATCTTTACAGTTGTTGGTTAGCTAGCTAGAGAATTTTAGAAATAATTATTAGCATTGACATGAAATCAGTCAAAACACCTCAAAATAAGACATGGTGTCAAGGACAAGCTGAACTGAGCCATTTATGATTCCCCACATAGCAGTTTGTCATTCTTGCTTGCAATCTGGCCATCCAGAATCACAACATCTATAGAGGTCCGTCCCCCCCTCCCCAACGCTTGCTCTTTCTATCTATATTTCCTTCTCTCTCGATCACTCAATACCTTTCAGTTCCTCTTCATTTATCTCAATCTCACAATTACCACACATGCCTCAGAATAAGGGCCTCATAAACAAATTAGCCGATGATAGGTGAGCTGTTTGTGGAGAGAAATCTTGACAAGTTCTCTCACACCTCTTATGCATGATGTGACAGTCAGTATGTTTTGCACAATGTTGTATTTTCCTTCAGTTTTCATTTACAGATGCTGCAACAGTATGTCACTTTTGATCTCTGTTTAACACATGCCCCTCCAAGTTAGAGAACTGGAGTTTGGAGTAGACTAGATGTAGGCCTATACAGAAAGCCATTCATTCCTTGTGAAAAGCTGAAACTGAAAGAGCCCATTTGTGCATTTATTTTTCCTAGTGGCATCACATTGTCTCATGCCAGATTTCTGAGAGGCTGCATAGCTTTCAGTCCGAGTCTGCTGGTGTGATATCCACTGGTGAGAGGCCTAGTGGCTGGCTACTGGCTAGGCTCCCCAGGACAGGCCTCTGCTCTGTGCGGATGGGACTCTAGGGTTTCAGCCAGCAGGGCAGTGGGACAGCTGCACAGGCCTGCTCTCAATACCTGGGCTCTGGAGCTGGAGCGGAGAGATGTGTCTTTAATGGAATGCAGGGACTTAGCGCCTTGCTGAGATAGGGGCATTATTTATAAAACACTATCAGGGCTTTGTATAAATGAGCAGCTGTGAAAACAACACTTTCTATTATTGCCCTAATTATATCCTTTCTCTGTGAATTTGCATATTTTATCTCCCTGAAATTCATTATAGGGGACTTTGCTATCGTTTTAATGAAGGAAAGAATAGAACACAACAAAGAGATGGCTGAGCAGTGGAGGGGCTCTCTCTTCTCTGGCTGCTTTATATGGACTATTTTCCAGTCGATTTTTTTCGAAACCCTCTCAGAAGCGTGGCTAAATAAGCAAGAGCATGCTAATGAATTGAGAATGAGTGTGATAATTCAGCAGGCAACGACGAGTGAGGTCCACAGTAGGGAAAGATATTTAGAAAATATGCATCATTAAACCATTATTTAAAATCATGTCTCTTTCCTACACTCAATATTTCTGACTACTAATGCCTAGAGTAAATATTCCCTGCCTTGCAAATACCACAATTTCACACTCTTCACATAATCAGCCACGGTTTTCATGTTTCGCATTTGAACAACAAAGCTAAAACTCAAAGGACACTAAATGACAATTCACAACATTGCTTTCCGGGTAACTCCCTCTGTCTTATTTGAAGAAAGAAGATGTTGGAAAACGTAAACAACATTTTAACAGCATCTTTGCTCCAACAGGGAAGACAGCTGTGATTATTTCTTTGTCACCAGAGCCACCACTGTTGCTGAGCAGTGCTGTGTAGCAAATCCTTATAGAAAAAATAGATTGGATTTTTGTTCCTGGGTGCCTTTTGTATCTCCAGTAAGGGAGTGTATAATAGAGGTTGATTCCGTGGTGTCTGTCCTGTGTGGATTGAGTTGGTGGGGGCTGGTGTGGTTGTGTGGAGTTGTGCAACAACCATAGCACCCATTGAACAGCAGCAGTCTCTGCTCTGCGACCTGCTCAGGCTCTCTTTCACAGCTGCTGGGCTAATATGGTTGATATGGTTACCTGTCAACTAGGCAGGCTTGTTTGCAGGGTCACTTCATTAGCCTTTTCTCAGTCTCTTACTTAGCAGTGGCGTCGTGTGTTGGCTCAATAAGGAGCAGCTAGCTGTCAGGCTGTATCTGCTGCGCCGTGTAGCACCTGGTTATCAGATCATGTCTCCATGTTCCCTTTCCCCTCTGACATTTACATGTTCTAACAGCCCAAGATGAGCTGTGTTTTCACTGTGTCATATTAACTTGCCTCCATTATCTGGATGTGAAAGGAGATGCTTGTCACCATCAAAAGGGAATCTTGCTCCGTTTGCTCATTTTGAAGCGGCCCTTCTTTACTGAGAATTATCTGTTGTGAAATGTAATGTCTCTTTGCGGTGGGTGTGTTTCATTATGGACCTTTTGTTTCTCTGCTTTTGCAGGGAACAACAGTGCGCCACAAAAAAATGTGTTATTACTCTGATTGAAAATTGACCAAGCCGTTAAACAAATGTGAGTGTCCATTTGAAATAGCCTGTGTGTATTAATTGTGAATTCCAAGAACTTAGATCCCCCCTCTACATTGTAGGCGGCGTACAAACGAATTGCGTTGTATGAGGTATTTCTCAAAAAAAATAAAACAGCAAGAACCAAAAACATGACTTAGCTCTTTGGACATTAATTCAATCACTCAGCTATCATATCTCATAAGCTCAAAATCCATTTCAAGCTCCAGTTACAGGCATATAAACTGATGCTGAGAAGGTGTTTGTGAGATGACCCTGAGTGTCCTTGACTTGTATATTTGGCTTCAGGATCCTGCTGAATGGCTAAAGGCACAGTTCTTCCTCATATGCCGCCTGTCCCACAGCGGGCTAACTTCTGTTTGGGCATGGGTTTATCTGCTATTATCTGTCAAACATCACACACGAACGACATTGGCCTTTGGTGCAATCCCACAGGCAAGCTGCTGTCATACCAACACCTTCAATGTGTCACTTGCTGCCTCCATTTGTGGCAGCTCCAGGGGCTGTAGGGATAAGCATTAAACCCTATTCCCTAGGACCAAAGCCTCCCTAACAGCTAGGCCTATGTATTTAGTAGGCTGACAGTTTTTGGACATGGAAAAATATACTGTGAAAAATCATATTTTGTTTTCACGTTCAGATGGATTAAATAAACCAGAACTTACTTTTATTTGACATTTTCTGTCCATTGTTTGTCATATAGACATGTTTACCTCAGTGAAAATATTTGAAATATTCATCATATATGCAACAAATTGCCAACCAGTTTTAGCTAAGTAACTGTGGTGTCTTTATAGTCTATATGTCCATACATCCTTGAGAATTCATATTGAGAGAGTGCATAATATATCCCCATGACCCTCACCCAGTGGTGTAATGTACTTAAGTAGTACGTCGTTTTTTACTTCACTACATTCCCAAAGAAAATGTCATTTTTACTCCATACATTTTCCCTGCCACCCAAAAGTACAATTTGAATGCTTAGCAGGACAGGAAAATGGCCCAATTCACACACTTATCAAGAAAACATCCCTGGGCATCCCTACTGCCTCTGATCTGGCAGACTCATTAAACACAAATTCTTCATTTGTAAATGATGTCTGAGTGTTGTAGTGTGCCCCAGGCTATCCATAAATAAATAAAAACATTGTGCTGTCTGCTTTGCTTAATATAAGCACTTTGAAATGATTTATACCTAAGTATATTTAAAACCAAATAATTTTAGACTTTTACTCAAGTAGTATTTTACTGGGTGACTTTTACTTGAGTCATTTTCTATTAAAGTATCTTTACTTTTACTCAAGTATGACAATTGGGTACTTTTTCCATCACTGCCTTCGCCAATCAATACAAAATAACCAGGGTAAAGAGTGGCCCTAATGTACTGAATAGTTTGGCGCTGAAATATGATCACTATTTCTGCGGCAGTCATTTGTTCTTTTAAGAAAAGATCAATGTCCTCTGGCATATCAGTGAGAATATACTGTAGGCAGGGGGAGCAATGATACCTCTCCAAATATTTAATGAAGGAGTTAGACAAAGTTTGTTTGTGCTCTTGCTGTCAGTTTTGAAGTCTGTCTTTAGGCCACACTAGTAATTAATGTCCCTCAGCCTATTGGGGCCACTGTTCATTTCATGCGCTATCACTTTTTTAAATTGGAAACGGACTACTTTCATGGCCAATTAATTATTTATGAAGTGCTAATTAAGAAGCAAAATAAAGGAACACTAAGACCATACTTAAAATGTAAAAAACATAATTGTTATGTAAATAGTCCCTTGATCAATAGACCCAAGTTTTTTTTAAATCCATCTTGGATTCACTTCCATACTGTAACGATGTGCGCTGAGAGTCTGTAAGCAAGTTCAGAGAGTGAGTATTCTTATAAATAAATGAAAACATAATACAAAACAAGAGACACGAACAACGCACGGACATGAAACAGAAACAATGACACCTGGGGAAGGAACCAAAGGGAGTGACATATATAGGACAGATAATCCAAGGTGATAGAGTCCATGTGAGTGTCATTATGTGCAGATGCGCGTAATGATGGTGACAGGTGTGCTCCATAACTAGCAGCCTGGTGATCTAGAGGCCGGAGAGGGAGCACACGTGACACGTACCCTCATTTCCTGTGAGCATTTATCTTACACTTGTGATCTTCAAGGGATACTTTTGTTTTTGTTATTGTTTGGTGGTAATGGCGCTGGTGGGAATAGGGGCCGTTTTACAGGCTCCTGACCAATTGTGCTATTTTGTGTGTTTTTTTGCGCTTATCTTAACTGTTGTACATAATGTTTCCGCCACCGTTTTCTATGACTGAAAAGAGCTTCTGGACATCAATACAGTTATCACTAACCCCGATTTGGACGAAGACTTCTACTTCAATGAGTCAGAGGTGAAAGACAAAATTATTGATTATCCCCGGACCAGGCTCAAATCCCTGACAATCGAAGAAGGAGGAGACTTGACTATAGAGGCCGGCGTGTGGATACCAGATAAGACTACGTTGGAGGGTGGATTAATCGTCTCTACCCTCTGTTCTATTAGCGAATGTGCAATCACTGGAGAATAAACTGGACTGTCATTTCAATGTGATCTGAAGAACTGTAATATCCTATGTTTCTCAGAGTCGTGTCTGAACAAGGTTAAGGTAAACAGCTGGTTTTCTATACATCGGCAGGACAGAATGGTGGCGTCGGGGAAGCTCAGGGGAGGTGGTGTATTTGTATTTATTAGGGATCCCCATTAGTTCCTGCCAAGGCAGCTGCTACTCTTCCTAGAGTCCAAACACACCAAAGCACCAACATTACATATTAAACAAGAATTGTGAACTATGTTTGTACTGAATGAGCTAAAGATAACTACATGATTCCATGTGTGTTATTTCGTAGTTTTGATGTCTTCACTATTATTCTACAATGTAGAAAATAGTCAAAATAAAGAAAAATCCTTGAATGAGTAGGTGTTCTAAAATTTTTGACCGGTGGTATAGTTTAGTCACATGATTTCTTAATTTGCAGTACGTTTGCCAGTTGGGCTGCCAGACTTATTTGCCATACATTTTGCCTCATCCCTCTCAACCATAACATTTTTCAATCCCTCTTCAATCCAAGGAGATTTGACATTCTTTACATTCATTTTCTTAATGGGTGCGTGCTTATTAGTAACTGGAATAAGCAATTTCATAAATGTGTCAAGTGCAGCAACTGTTTGCTCTTCATTACACACACCAGACCAGCAAATATTCTTTTCATCATCAACATATGAATCACTACAAAACTTCTTGTATGACCTCTTATACACTATATTAGGCCCAGCCTTTGGAACTTTGGTTTTCTGGTTTTCACAACAAAGTGGTGCACAATCTCTAATATTAAGGAAGTCTTGAGGTTCTGCTCGCCTAGGTTAGAATAGCTCATGATAAGCTGTAGACCATACTATTTATTTTCAACTATATTTTTCTTCCAAATCATCTTGACTCCTGGACTCTGTTCGCGCATGTCAAGGCTGCGTTAAGACAATTTATCAATGACCCAAGACCAGCTCAGTTAATCCCTACCATTTTGACAATGAGTCATCATAATGCTGCATCAAATGTACATTATACTAGAGGCATTGGCAGACACAATGTAAGTAACTTAATTTATGTCCCCTAATTGCCCTGAACACCTCTGTTAATCCTACAGCTATTGTATGCAGTAATCATGAGCCTATGAACCAGATTTATACTGTTAGCACTTAGGCGGTGTGCCCTAGAAATAAGACCAGTTTGTGCAGCTCACCCTGCATTATCAGCTCCAATATAAATAACATGGCCAAGTCTACTTCGGAATAACTTCCCAATAAAGCATTAAAAACAATCAAGCAACCCAGAAAAGTACTAAAAATAGCCCATATCAGCATACGCAGCCTGAGAAACAAGGTCCATGGAGTCAATAACTTGCTTGTAACAGATGACATTCATATTCTGACTATCTCTGAAACTCACTTATATAATACCGTTGATACAGTGGTAGCAATAGATGATTATGACATGTATTTAGAGATTATCTAATGTTAAATACTGTTGAAGTAATATGGCTACAGGTTCATCTGCTTCACCTAAAGCCCATTCTTGTGGGAAGCTGCTATAGACCACCAAGTGCTAACAGTCAGTATCTGGATAATATGTCTGAAATGTTTGATAATGTATGTGATATCAACAGAGAAGTATATTTTCTGGGTGATTTAAGTATGGACTGGCTCTCATCAAGCTGCCCACTCAAGAAAAAAAGTCAAACTGTAAACAGTGCCTGCAACCTGGTTCAAGGTGTCAGTCAACCTACAGTACAGGATTTTTACAAACAGCACAGGAATGACATCTTCAACATGTATTGATCACTTCTTTACTAGTGCTGCAGAAATTTGCTTTGAAGCAGTATCCAAATCCAAAGGATGTAGTGATCACAATATAATAGCCATATCTAGGAAAACCAAAGTTCCGAAGGCTGGGCCTAATATAGTGTATAAGAGGTCATACAATAAGTATTGTAGTGATTCATATGTTGATGATGTAAAGAATATTTGCTGGTCTGGTGTGTGTAATGAAGAGCAAACAGTTGCTGCACTTGACACATTTATGAAATTGCTTATTCCAATTACTAATAAGCACGCATCCATTAAGAAAATGACTGTAAAAACAGTTAAATCCCCTTGGATTGATGAGGAATTTAAAAATGTATGGTTGAGAGGGATGAGGCAAAAGGTATGGCAAATAAGTCTGGCAGCCCAACTGATTGGCAAACGTACTGCAAATTAAGAAATCATGTGACTAAGCTAAAGAAAAATAAACTATACTATGAAACAAAGATAAATAATATAAAGAATGAGAGTAAAACGCTTTGTAGCCCCTTAAATGACATTTTGAGGGAAACAGCCAACTTGGCTCCATCATTCATTCAATCAGATGGCTCATTTATCACCAAACCCACTGATGTTGCCAACTACTTTAATTACTTTTTCATTGGCAAGATAAGCAAACTTAGGGATGACATGCCAGCAACTCTACACATCCAAGTATATCTGACCAAATTATGAAAGACAAGAATTGCACTTTTGAATTCCGTAAAGTCAGTGTGGAAGAGGTGGAAAAAATATTGTTGTTTATCAACAATGACAAGCCACCGGGGTCTGACAATCTGGATGGAAAATTACTGAGGATAATAGTGGATGATATTGCCACTCCTATTTGCCACATCTTCAATTTAAGCCTACTAGAAAGTGGGTGCCCTCAGGCTTGGAGGGAAGCTAAAATCATTCTGCTACCCAAGAATAGAACCCCCATTGCTGGCTCAAATAGCTGACCAATCAGCCTGTTACCAACCCTTTGTAAACTTCTGGAAAAAATGGTGTTTGACCAGATACAATGCTATTTGACAGTAAACAAATTGACAACATAATTTCAGCATGCATATAGGGAAGGACACTCAACAAGCACAGCACTTACGCACTTGACAGATGATTGGCTGAGTGAAATTGATGATAAAATTATTGTGGTACGGTCTTGTTAGACTTCAGTGCAGCTTTTGACATTATCAATCATAGTCTGCTGCTGGAAAAACGTATGTGTCATGGCTTTACACCCCCTGCTATAATGTGGATAAAGAGTTACTTGTCTAACAGAACCCAGTGGGTGTTCTTTAATTGAAGCCTCTCAAACATAATCCAGGTAGAATCAGAAATTCCCCAGGGAAGCTGTTTATGCCCCTTACATTTTTCAATCTTTACTAACGACATGCAACTGGCTTTGAGTAAGGCCAGTGTGTTTATGTATGTGGATGACATAACACTACTGTATACACGTCAGCTATTACAGCGACTGAAATGACTGCAACACTTAACAAAGAGCTGCAGTAAGTTTCGGAATGGGCAGCAAGGAATAAGTTAGCCCTAAATATTTCCAAAACTAAAAGCATTGTATTTGGGACAAATCATTCACTAAACCCTAAATCTCAACTACATCTCGTAATGAATAATGTGGAAATTGAGCAAGTTGAGGTGACTAAACTGCTTGGAGTAACCCTGGATTGTAAACTGTCATGGACAAAACATATTGATACAACAGTAGCTAAGATGGGGAGAAGTTTATCCATAATAAACAATGCTATCAACAAGGCATGTTCTACAGGCCCTAGTTTTGTCTCACCTATACTACTGTTCAGTAGTGTGGTCAGGTGCCACAAAGAGGGACTTGGGAAAATTGCAGTTGGCTCAGAACAGGGCAGCACGGCTGGACCTTAAAAGTACACAGAGAGCTAACATTAACGACATGCATGTCAATCTCTCATGGATCAAAGTGGAAGAGAGATTGACTTCATCATTACTTGCTTTTGTAAGAGGTGTTCACAAGCTGAATGTACCGAGCTGTCTGTTTAAAATACTAGCACACAGCTCAGTCACCCATGCATACCCCACAAGACATGCCACCTGTAACGGCTCTCGTTTGTAGAAGGAGACCAAGGCACAGCGTGGTAGTCGTATATCATATTTTTATTGACAACACAAAATAACAAAGACAAAAAAATGAAAGCACACAGTTCTGTCAGGCTCAGATACTAAACAGAAAACAAGATCCCACAAAACCCAAAAGGAAAATGACAACTTATACAGTATATGATCCCCAATCAGAGACAACGATAGACAGCTGCCTCTGATTGGGAACCACACTCGGCCAAAAACAAAGAAATAGAAAACATAGACTTTCCCACCCGAGTCACACCCTGACCTAACCGAACATAGAGAATAATAAGGATCTCTAAGGTCAGGGCGTGACACCACCAGAGGTCTCTTCACAGTCCCCAAGTCCAGAACAGACTATGGGTTGCGCACAGTACTACATAGAGCAATAACTACATGGAGCTCTATTCCACAACAATGACTTAAAAGCAGGTAAAAATACACCTTATGGAACAGCAGGGACTGTGAAGCAACACAAACATAGGCACAGACACATGCATACACACACATGATAACATACATGCATGCATTTTGCAGTGTAGATATGTGGAAGTGGAGTATAGGTCTGAGGGCACACACTTAGTGTGTTGTGAATTCTGCAATGCATGTATTGTAATGTTTTTAAAATTGTATATAACTGCCTTTATTTTGTAGGACCCCAGGAAGAGTAGCTGCTGCCTTGGCAGCAGAATCCATAATAAACACAGATAGCTGTCTATTTACAGTTGAAGTCGGAAGTTTACATACACCTCAGCCAAATACATTTAAACTCAGTTTTTCACAATTCCTGACATTTAATCCTAGTAAAAAATGTCCTGTTTTTGGACAGTTAGGATCACCACTTTATTTTAAGAATGTGAAATGTCAGAATAATAGTAGAGAGAATTATTTATTTCAGCTTTTATTTCTTTCATCACATTCCCAGTGGGTCAGAAGTTTACATACACTCAATTAGTATTTGGTAGCATTGCCTTTAAATTGTTTAACTTGGGTCAAACGTTTTGGGTAACCTTCCACAAGCTTCCCATAAAAAGTTGGGTGAATTCCTCCTGACAGCTGGTGTAACTGAGCCTCCTTGCTCGCACAGGGTTTTTCAGTTCTGCCCACACATTTTGTATAGGATTGAGGTCAGGGCTTCGTGATGGCCACTCCAATACTTTGACTTTGTTGTCCTTAAGCCATTTTGCCAAGTATACTTTGGAAGTATACTTGCGGTCATGGGCCATTTGGAAGACCCATTTGCGACCAAGCTTTAATTTCCTGACTGATGTCTTGAGATGTTTCTTCAATATATCTGCATCATTTTCCTACCTCATGATGCTATCTATTTTGTGAAGTGCACCAGTCCCTCCTGCAGCAAAGCACCCCCACAACATAATGCTGTCACCCCGTGCTTCACATTTGGGATGGTGTTCTTCTGCTTGCAAGCCTCCCCCCTTTTTCCTCCAAACATAACGATGGTCATTATGGCCAAACAGTTCTATTTTTGTTTCATCAGACCAGAGGACATTTCTCCAAAAAGTACGATCTTTCTCCCCATGTGCAGTTGCAAACCTTAGTCTGGCTTTTTTTATGGCAGTTTTGGAGCAGTGGCTTCTTCCTTGCTAAGCGGCCTTTCATGTTATGTCGATATAGGACTTTTTTTTACTGTGGATATAGATACTTTTGTACCGGTTTCCTCCAGCATCTTCACAAGGGCCTTTGCTGTTGTTCTGGGATTGATTTGCACTTTTCGCACCAAAGTACATTCATCTCTAGGAGACAGAACGGGTCTCCTTCCTGAGCGGTATGACGGCTACATGGTCCCATGGTGTTTATACTTGCTTACTATTGTTTGTTCAGATAAATGTGGTACCTTCAGGCGTTTGGAAAATGCTCCCAAGGATGAACCAGACTTGTGGAGGTCTACAATTTTTTTCTGAGGTCTTGGCTGATTTATTTTGATTTTCCCATGATGTCAAGCAAAGAGGCACTGAGTTTGAAGGTAGGCCTTGAAATACATCCACAGGTACACCACCAATTGACTCAAATGATGTCAATTAGCCTATCAGAAGCTTCTAAAGCCATGACATATTTTTCTGGAATTTTCCAAGCTGTTTAAAGGCACAGTCAACTTAGTGTATGTAAACTTCTGACCCACTGCAATTGTGATACAGTGAATTATAAGTGAAATAATCTGTCTGTAAACAATTGTTGGAAAAATGACTTGTGTCCTGCGCAAAGTAGATGTCCTAACCGACTTGCCAAAACTATAGTTTGTTCACAAAAAATGTGTGGAGTGGTTGAAAAACAAGTTTTAATGACTCCAACCTAAGTGTATGTAAACGTCCAACTTCAACTGTACCTCCGCCAACCGATGCTGGCCGTAAAACCACACTCAACAAGATGTATAGGGCCATAAGCAAAGAAGTAAATGCTCAACCAGAGGCGGCGCTCCCAGTGGCTGGTGACTTTAATGCAGGAAATCAGAAATCCGTTTTACCTCATTTCTACCAGCATTTCACCTGTGCAACTAAAGGTGAAAAAACTCTAGATCACCTTTACTCCACACACAGAGACACATACAAAGCTCTCCCTCGCCCTCCATTCAGCAAATCTGACCATTTCTCTATCCTCCTGCTTACAAGCAAAAACTCAAAGAGGAAGTCCCAGTGATGCGCTCAATATAGAAGTGGTTCCATGAATCGGATGCTAAACTACAGGACTGTTTCACTAGCAAAGACTGGAATATGTTCTTGGATTCATCCAATGGCACCGGGTTCATTAATAAGTGCGTTGACGTCGTGGTCCCCACAGTGACCGTACGTACATATACCAACCAGAAGCCATGGATTACAGGCAATATCCGCACTGAGCTAAAGGCTAGAGCCTACGCTTTCAAGGATCAGGAAACTAATCCGCTACACCCTCCGACGAACCATCAAACGGGTAAAGCGTCAATACAGGACCAAGATCAATTCCTACTGCACCGGCTCTGACGCTCGTCGGATGTGGCAGGTCTTGCAAACTGTCACAGATTACAAAGGGAAACCTACCAGACAAGCTAAATACCTTCTATGCTCGCTTCGAGGCTAGCAACACTGAACCATGCATGAGAGCACCAGCTGTTTTGGATGACTGTGTGATTACGCTCTCTGTAGTCGGATGTGAGTAAGACCTTTAAACATGTAAACATTCACAAGGCCGCAGGGCCAGATGGATTACCAGGACACATACTCAGAGCTTGCGCTGACCAGCTGGCAAGTGTCTTCTGACATTTTCAACCTCTCCCTGACTCAGTCTGTAATACTTACATGTTTTAGGCAGACCACCATAGTCTGTGTGCCCAACAACGCCAAGGTAACCTGTCTAAATGACTATCGCCCCATAGCACTCACATCTGTAGCCATTAAAAGCTTTGAAAGACTGGTCATGGCTCACATCAACACCATATTGACAGACACCCTGGACCTACTCCAATTTGCATACCGCCCCAACAGATCCACAGATGATTCCATCTCTATTGCAATCCACACTGCCCTTTCCCATCTGGACAACAGGAACATCTACCTGAGGATGCTGTTCAGCGTTCAACAACATTGTGCTCTCCAAGCTCATCACTAAACTGACCCTAGGATTAAACATCTCCCTCTGCAACTGGAGGGCCACCCCAGGTGGTTAGAGCTGGCAACAACACATCCGCCATGATGACCCTCAACATGAGGTTCCCTTGAGTGTGTGCTTAGTCCCCTTCTGTACTCCCTGTTCACCCTCGACTGCACAACTCCAACACCATCATTAAGTTTGCTAAAAACACGAAGGTGGTAGGCCTGATTACCGACAATTATAAGACATCCTATAGGTAGGAGGTCAGAGACTTGGCAGTATGATGCCAGGAAAACAACCTCTCCTTCAAGCTCAAGAAAGACAAAGGAGCTGATCGCTGACTACAGGAAATGGAAGGCCGAGCATGTCCCCATTCACATTGACGGGGCTGTAGTGGAGCGGGTCAAGTGCTTGAAGTTCCTCGGTGTCCACATCACTAAAGATCTATCTTTTTTTTCACCTTTATTTAACCAGGTAGGCTAGTTGAGAACAAGTTCTCATTTGCAACTGCGACCTGGCCAAGATAAAGCATAGCAGTGTAAACAGACAACACAGAGTTACACATGGAGTAAACAATTGACAAGTCAATAACACAGTAGGAAAAAAAAGGGAGTCTATATACATTGTATGCAAAAGGCATGAGGAGGTAGGCGTATAATTGCAATTTTGCAGATTAACACTGGAGTGATAAATGATCAGATGGTCATGTACAGGTAGAGATATTGGTGTGCAAAAGAGCAGAAAAGTAAATAAATAAAAACAGTATGGGGATGAGGTAGGTAAAATTGGGTGGGCTATTTACCGATAGGCTATGTACAGCTGCAGCGATCGGTTAGCTGCTCAGATAGCAGATGTTTGAAGTTGGTGAGGGAGATAAAGGTCTCCAACTTCAGCGATTTTTGCAATTCGTTCCAGTCACAGGCAGCAGAGAACTGGAACGAAAGGCGGCCAAATGAGGTGTTGGCTTTAGGGATGATCAGTGAGATACACCTGCTGGAGCGCGTGCTACGGGTGGGTGTTGCCATCGTGACCAATGAACTGAGATAAGGCGGAGCTTTACCTAGCATGGACTTGTAGATGACCTGGAGCCAGTGGGTCTGGCGACGAATATGTAGAGAGGGCCAGCCGACTAGAGCATACAGGTCGCAGTGGTGGGTGGTATAAGGTGCTTTAGTGACAAAACGGATGGCACTGTGATAAACTGCATCCAGTTTGCTGAGTAGAGTGTTGGAGGCAATTTTGTAGATGACATCGCTGAAGTCGAGGATCGGTAGGATAGTCAGTTTTACTAGGGTAAGTTTGTTGCGGAATAGAAAGCGTGATTTGATTTTCTGTCAGGATTTGGCTTTGTTGCGGTTTTGGTCACTAGATGCCCCCATTGTGCTTTTTGACTTGTGTTTTTTCCCTAGATTTGATTTTTTAAACGATTGGAGATGTTTGATATGACTCTGGAAGGAGAGTTTACAGTCTAGCCAGACACCTAGGTACTTATAGATGTCCACATATTCAAGGTCGGAATCATCCAGGCTGGTGATGCTAGTCAGGCGAACAGTTGAAAAGCATGCAATTGGTTTTACTAGCGTTTAAGAGCAGTTGGAGGCCACGGTCCACATGGTCCACACACATCAATATAGTTGTGACGAGAGCACGACAACGCCTTTCCCCCCCTGGAGGCTGAAAAGATTTGGCATGGGCCCTCAGATCCTCAAAAAGTTCTAAAGCTGCAACATTTTTTATTTTACCAGGCAAGTCAGTTAAGAACAAATTCTTATTTTCAATGACGGCCTAGTAACAGTGGGTTAACTGCCTGTTCAGGGGCAGAACAACAGATTTAGTACCTTGTCAGCTCGGGGATTTGAACTTGCAACCTTTCGGTTACTAGTCCAATGCTCTAACCACTAGGCTACACTGCCGCCCCAACATTGAGAGCATCTTCACCGCTTGGTATGTCAACTGCTTGGCATCCGACCACAAGGCGCTACAGAGGGTAATGCGTTGCGTACCTCCCAGTAAATCACTGGAGCCGAGCTCCCTGCCATCCAGGCCCTCTCTACCAGGTGGTGTCAAAAGAAGGTCCTAAACATTATCAAAGACTCCAGCCACCCAAGTCATAGACTCTTCTCTCTGCTACCGCACAGAAAGCGGAACTGATGCACAATGTCTGGAATCAACAGGACACTGAACAACTTCTACTTCCAAGCCATAAGACTGCTAAATAGTTAGTTCGGGTAGCTATTAGTTAACGATTCATCTGCATTGACCCTTTTTGCACTAACACTTTTGACTCATCACATACGCTGCTGTTACTGTTTATTATCATCCTGTTGCCTAGTCACTTTATCCCTACCTATATGTACATATCTACCTCAATTACCTCGTACCCCTGCACATCAACTCTGCACTGATATCCCGTGTATATAGCCAAGTTATCTTTACTCATTGCGTACTTATTCCTTGTGTTATTATTTTTCTATGATTTTTTTTCTCTCTTCAGTGTTTTGAAAGGGCCGTATGTAAGCATTTCACTGTTAGTCTACACCTGTTGTTTACAAAGCATGTGACAAATGACATTTTATTTTATTTTATACTTTGGGATTTTGGCAATTAGGCCCTTTACTTTCCCAGATGCTAGTAGAGTCAGATGCTAGTAGATACCCATAGACTCCCAGCCATTGCACTAATGCTAGTTATGCATTGGCTTACAAAACTACCTCTAACTTTCTTCATACTGGACACAGAGACATAAAAATGGTATCCACAAGTTAATCTGACCCTGGGGAAGAGATGCATTGCCAAAATCCCGAAGTATCCCTTTAACGCATATTTCGATTAGTTCACCAAATTATCCTGCTGTCCCTGCTGTATGCTCATTTGCCTGGCAAAGGCTGTGGCGTTCTGCATGCCAGCCTGCTGGCGTTAAACTCAGCCAGCCATCAGGCACACCTGTGCTAGCGTCTGTCCATCGCACATATTGGCACAGGTGCTTTGTTTTGATTGGCTGTGCTCTAATGTTAATGCATCCCTAGCATCACAGCGTTTTTACCAAAATCCCATGTCCACTTGAAAGCCCCAGGCGTGAAGGGACTAAAGACCTGCTGTGAACATATGCGAAGCCCTTTTGAATTCCAGGCACAACGAGATGACGTCCGTCTCAGCAGTCTAATTCCATCATCATCATTATTGCTATTATCCCATGTCTCTTTTTAATACAGGGTAATGTATCACCAATAAAGATAAATGAGAGAGGCAGCGAGGAGCTAATTGGGAGGACATGATGTCTGACTCTACACTGACTAAAGTTTACAGTGTTAACTGCTCCCAAAGCATCAGGAAAATTCAACCTTTATGTAGCCCAACTTCTCTGTTAGTACCACTGAGGCGATAGATTTTGTCCTCATTGTATTACATTCTAACTGTGCTATAAAGGTGTATTTAACATGCTGCTTTTATGTATTTAAGGGTGGGGAAACGTCAGTCTACACAGTTTCTTGTGTAATGTCATTTTTACATATGGCAGCCCTACTTTTGGTTCGTAGTTTTAATGGTTTTAGGTATATCTATTCTCATTCCACAGTGAGTGCAGTGTTTAGAATTAGTGTGCAGATCCGTTAAGGCACATGCTGGGGGTCAGGTTGCTTGAGGTAGGACAGGGGAAGTTCAGTCTTAAGCCTGAGACACTTCAAAACAACAGCTCCTGGAATTGAGCTGTTTTATTGTGCCAGACACAGGCTTGAGGACCTAGCCATTGGACAGTGGATTAGATTAACAGTAATCCTCCATTGGAGACATTGGAGACGAGAAGCTGCTGAAATCTTGCCTACCAGTGATACTCACTGGTCTAGTTTATTACAAGTGTCCTTTGTCTTTCTAAAAAATGTTGTTTTTCTCGTTGTCTTATCCCAGGATGATGGACATTAAACTCATACACAACTCATTTTCCTATGAATGTTAGCAATTTACACTGAGTGCACAAAACATTAGGGACACCTTCCAAATATTGAGTTGCACCCCCTTTTGCCCTCTGAACAGCCACAATTATTTGGCACATGGACTCTACAAGGTGTCGAAAGCGTTCCACAGAGATGATAGCCCAGGTTGACCCCAACGATTCCCACAGTGATGTCAAGTTAGCTGGATAGTGTACCATTCTTGATACACACAGGAAACTTTTGAGCATGAAAAACCCAGCCGCTTTGCAGTTCTTGACACTCAAACCAGTATGCCTGGCACCTACAACCATACACCGTTTAAAGGCACTTAAATATGTTGTCTTGCCCATTCACCATTTGAATGGCACACATACACAATCCATGTCTCAATATTCTCAAGGATTAAAAATCCTTCTTTAACTTGCTCCTCCCCTTCACTGATTGAAGTGGATTTTACTGGTGGCATCAATAAGGGATCATAGCATTCACTGGGATTCTTCTGATCAGTCTATGTCATGTTTTGTACACTCAGTGTATATCAGTGTATTACTTAGCACTTTATTTTGGTACTGATTCCCACTCACATGTACACTGCAGAAAATATTTTAGCTGCCCAGAGAGATCCCCACTGGGGTTACAGCGGTAGTAGCTAGCTACCACATTGAAATAGGAGATCAAACTCTAGTACAACAATTGAAATAGCCAACTGGTTACCTGTCCTCATTCTCCGTCAGAAAACATCTCCACTGGACAATAACTCTCAGAACTCTCAGTAAGAGGAAACTCACAAGTGAAATTACAGCAACCTATGCCCCGAGCCTTGATGTCTGATCTGAATCAAAAAATGAAATTAAATAACAGAGTAGAAAAGGCATCCAAGTTCTGCATCAGTTACTTTTCAATTACGACAGGCGAAGCAGAACGAAATTGTTAGTGCCATTTATCGACTATGCTACTCTCTATTAAAGTACAAGTGAAGAAATCCATTCCATTGTGAAACAGCCGGACTATTTTACTATAACAAAGAGTTTCCTTTCTGTCAGATGGCTTTTGTCATCTAGTGTGAAGAAAAGGTACACCAGGCAACACATTGACTGAGACACACTTGTACGCCCACAGACAAATAGAATCAGAGATCAGACCAGATAATCATCTCTGTGGCCCTTCTTCTCTTCTCTTGGTTTCATTCCAGGGGGTTGAGGACTCAATGGGACCTACAGAGGCAGATTGAAAGTAATAGGTGAATGTATTGATTACAATAATGATTGGTTTGTGGAAATGCCATGTCTTTAACTGGAAGTATCTGGAAAGAAACAGCAGGAAAAAAGCTGAAATATTACAGTCAGCTCACTAGGAACCATTTTTCTTGAATATCCCCAGTAGTTTAGGAAGTTGACTTTTATTGTATTTCAAACTATGATTGCCATATGTACAAACACCAAAATAAAGATTCCTTTAGATTACACTTCTGTGATGACAAATGTGTGATTTATCACAGTCACAATCACAAACAAGGTAATATCCTGCATATCCTTTTGAATTACAGTAACGGGAGGACTTTAAATCAATCACGTTTTGTGCCCCCGCCCCCTACATTTTTTTTTTTTTTTTTTAAGCATTAAAAAAAAAAATGTTAAATCACTTTATGGCGCAAAGACTGTCATTTTTCCGCTGTCAGGGTTGAGATGCGGGTTTGACTGAATCCCTGTCCATGCCTTTACTGTAGGATATTGTGTGTGCCCTGTGTTGATATGTGTACTCTGTCAGTAAATATATATTTAATTACATTTTTCATGAATTTATTTTACATTTTAATTTTGATGAAGAAACTATTCGTTTATTCTTCTCTCCATTAGCAATGTCTTGTGATGGAGCGCGCGGCAAATATCCTGAAGTGATATAGACCAGGCCAGAGTAGCAGAGGGCAGAATAGAAACCCTCTCCAATTCCACTTTTATATTTGTTTAAATACTTATACTTAGAGGGAAAACTGTCAACCAATCCAAAGTAAAGGACCAAAGAAAAATAATGTATGCTTTTGTGAGGTTCTTGGAAGACGATATGTGCTACGCTTTACCTGCTTCAAATGTGAAAGATTTTAGACCTCTGCACAAAACAGATTTTGATAATCAGGTGTATCTGGTTCTCAGAACAGAAGAGAATGGTGCAGGCCAGCCGGGCAAAGCACAGATTCTTGCCCTTGCAGGTAAGTTCGCTTCATGTTCTCTTTGTTTTACTGTTTATGCATTGAAATAGTTAAAATGTTTGAAGTGAAACATATCAGAGAAGAAGATACCACGGTCTTCTGTCAAAAACACTAACTTAGCTAGCTAGCTATTAAGCTAACATTGTTCTCGCAATGATGCTATTGCTAACGTTACCTAGTTTGCAAGTTTACATATATATTTGCTCTCATCACATATGTACATATGAAAGCTACATAGAGTTCTTGCTGACATTGTTTTCATCTAACGTGGCTAGCTATCTAAACTAGCTAATGTATAGATAGTCACATCAACGTTAGCTTGTTTGCTAATGTTAGCTGAGCCAGCCACTCACACATCCAGCTTGCTTACTAACATTGGATACGTTAGCTAGCAATACACAACACTTCGATACGATAGTTAGCTACGTGATGTGATTACTGTCACTGTCAGTCGACCTTTGGTAGCTAGCTCGGACAACGTCAAGCCAGCTGCATGCAAGTTAGCTAGCTATCAATATGTATCCAGCACGTCACCGGTTATAGCAAAAACATTTCCCCCTACACATATTTGAGTGGAACGTTTTGTTTATGCGTTCACACTTGCATCGTGTAACAGAGCAGCCACAAGTAGCTAGCTAAGCTTTACACCATCCATAACTATGGTATTTAGCACGATTATTAATAATCCTCGTGTCTGAGCAGTCCCTGGGTTTAAATATCTGAATGATCTCAGGTCCCTGGCTAATGTCAATTGAGTGTGCATTGGTTAGGTTTGTTGTTGTTTGAGATTGTCATAGTGTTGCTCGCTAACCCAACAATATTTCTCTCACAACAGAATTAGACGTATATGCACATTCTATAAACGTAGAAAAAAAAATCGAAGTTGCTTGAATCTTCACATTTCGAAGTGTTATTGTTGCTCTAGCTTTCCATTTATCCAGACTTAAAATGTAGAAGTAAGGTTGAGGCACTCATTCCGAATGGTTAAGGTTTGGAATAGGGTTTAAACAGAAAATAAAAACCAGTGTAAAAAAAAAACTGTCCACGACTGTGATCGAACATGCAACCTGGCTCACTTTTTAAGACATTTCTGAACGTCCTTAGGTCATGTATAGACGTCCAATGTCTATGTCAATCTTGAACGACCTGGCTGAGCTAACCGTATTCCTCTCTAGGTTCACACTGGATAGTTAGGTATGGAGCGAGATAGCAGCCAAAATGTTGAACATGCTTATCTTAAGGAAATCCATATGTAAATTGTTATGATAGTAAACCGATGTCAAAGCTGACCTGCATACCTATATAACGTAGGTAGGCACATGACGTAATAACGCCATGTAAAACTTTTCGCAACACAGCATTCCTAACCGAGCCCACAATGTCTGCTGTGTGGAACGAGCAGTCAACAAGTTGAGCAGTCATTTGAAAGAGTAAGAACATTTCAGTGAGGCAACTCAAATGTGATATGCATTAAAGCCAAGATAATGGAATTAATTTTCGTTGACAATCAACCTTTCTCCGTCGTGGGTGATGTTGGGTTTCACGACTGGTCGAACACCGGTACACACTACCAAGTGCGCTATTTTTTCAGATGTTGCCCTACCGGAGTTACACAGTAATAGCGTTACTATGGAAACCTGTTGGGTCTTTGCATGTCTAAAAAGGCACATGTCAAATAATACTATTTGACAATAGCACTATTTGGCGTTAAATAAGCTTTTAATTTGACACGTCAAAATACACAGTTTTGTTATAGAATGTTGTGTGTTCTGAATTTGCACGTGCAAACCAAGCCGACAATGACCAGACAACCTATACGGAGGTCATAGACGTGGCCGTGTGGTGCCAGGACAACAAGGAACTTGAAGCTCTCAACCTGCTCCACTGCAGCCCCATTGATGAGAATGGGGGCGTGCACGGGCCTCTTTTCTGTAGTTCACAATCATCTCCTTTGTCTTGATCACGTTAAGGGAGAGATCAAGACAAAGATCAACAAACTAACATGGTCCAAGCACACCAAGGCAGTCGTAAAGAGGGCACGGGTCCTCAGATCCTCAAAAGGTTCTTTAGCTGCACCATCGAGAGCATCCTGGTTGCATCACTGCCTGGTATGGCAACTGCTCAGCCTCTGACCGCTGAGCAGTTGGCACTACAGAGGGTAGTGCGAACAGCCCAGTACATCACCGAGGCCAAGCTTCCCGCCATCCAGGTCCTCTATACCAGGCAGGTGTCGGAGGAAGCCCCTAAAAAGCTGTACAAAAAGTCTGCAAACATCGGCCACAAACGATGTTTACAATAGCGCATTGGTAATAAGCATTATTTGACCGCAACTTCTGGGGTAGCTAGCTAGCTTTAGCTTGGTACCTAGCTAGCACCAATACAACCAGTCTGAAAACAATGACCAGTAGAAACTGCAGTCATTTTCAATATTCCTAGCAATGATTTAGGAATCCTTGTAAGTATTAGCTAGGTTGCCACTTCTTGTTCGCCTATTGAAATTGAACTTCAGTTCATGAAAATAAATAGCGAGCCAGCTTCTTAACCATGTTGCACAAAGCTAACGTTATACGCAGCCAGCTAGCTTCATCTGGCTAGTGAAGCTCGACCGGACCGGGTTATGTGTTGTGAAGCTAGCCATAATAAGGATTAGGCACAATAGTAGAATTTGCGGTTTGCCATTAAAGTACCTCTTTGAAAGTGATGCAGAAGGTTACAGTTGGTGGAATCATGCGATATTTAAAGTAGATGATGTTAAACAAGGTTGGAATGTGAAGCAATAAAATAGGGTATCAGTCTACTCGGTGACACCCACAGAACACAACTGTGAAGAGTTTACGCAAATATTGGCGTTGTACCTATTGTCGCGGGACTGACTGTGTGAAATCACCTCCCCAGTTAGCTTATTGAGTTGTCTCGCTGAAATCTTCTTACTCTTTCAAATGACTGCTCGACTTGTTGACTGCTCAATCCACACAGCAGACATTGTGGGCTAGGTTAGGTGTGTTTCATGCTGTGTAGCACCATAATTTGCAAATAAATTCATAAAAAAATCTGGATTTTTTTCCTCATTTTTCTGCCATAGTTGAAGTGTACCTATGATGAAAATTACAGGCCTCTCTCATCTTTTTAAGTGGGAGAATTTGCACAATTGGTGGCTGACTAAATACTTTTTTGCCCCACTACATGTGTAGAATGATACGTTTGCTTCTGTTGGCCATCAAGTAGCCTATTATCTTATAAGCCATTGTAGTCTACCATTGGATATAATACAGTGCATTCGGAAAGTATTCAGACCCTTTGACTTTTTCCACATTTTGTTACGTTACAGCCTTATTCTAAAATGTATTAAATAAAAAATGTTACTCATCAATCTGCACACTACCCCATAATGACAAAGTGAAATAGGTTTTTAGAAATGTTGGCAAATTTATAAATAAAATAAACATTTAAAAAAAAGAAATAACTTAAGTATTCAGAGCCTTTGCTATGAGACTCTAAATTGAGCCCAGGTGCATCCTGTTTACATTGTTCATCCTTGAGATGTTTCTACAACTTGGAGTCCACCTGTGGTAAATTCAATTGATTGGACATGATTTGGAAAGTAACACACCTGTCTATTTAAGGTCCCACAGTTGACAGTGCATGTCAGAGCAAAAACTAAGCCATGAAGTGGAAGGAATTGTCCTTAGTGCTTCGAGACAGGGTTGTGTCTCGGCACAGATCTGGGGAAGGGTACCAAAAAATGTGTGCAACAGTGAAGGACCCCAAGAACACAGTGGCCTCTATCATTCTTAAGTAGAAGTTTGGAACCACCAAGAATCTTCCTTGAGCTGGCTGCCTGGCCAAACTTAGCAGTCGGGGGAAAGTCCTTGGTCAGGGAGGTGACCAAGAACCCTATGGTCGCTCTGACAGAGCTCCAGAGTTCCTCTATGGAGATGGTTGTCCTTCTGGAAGGTTCTCCCATCTCTGCAACACCAATCAGGCCTTTATGGTAGAGTGGCCAGACGAGAGCCATTCCTCAGTAAAATGACAGCCCGATTGGAGTTTGCCAAAAGGCACCTAAAGGACTCTGACCATGGGAAACAATGGCTTGAATACAAAGTGTCACATCTGGAGGAAACCTGGCACCATCCCTACTGTGAAGCATGGTGGTGGAAGCATTATTCTGTGGGGATGTTTTTCAGCAGTAGGTACTGGGAGACTAGTCAGGATTGAGGGAAAGATGAACAGAGCAAAGTACAGAGAGAATCTTGATGAAAACCTGCTCAGGACCTCAGACTGGGGCGAAGGTTCACCTTCCAACAGGACAACGACCCTAAGCACACAGCCAAGACAATGCAGGAGCAGCTTCGGGGCAAGTCTCTGAATGTCCTTGAGTGGACCAGCCAGAGCCCGGACTTGAACCCAAAAGAACATCTCTGGAGAAACCTGAAAATAGCTGTGCAGCGAGGCTCCCCATCCAATCTGACAGAGCTTGACAGGATCTGCAGAGAAGAATGTGAGAAACTCCCCAAATACAGATGTGCCAAGCTTGTAGCGTCATACCCTAGAATACTTGAGACTGTAATCGCTGCCTGAGGTGCTTCAACAAAGTACTGAGTAAAGGGTCTGAATAATTATGTAAATGTAATTTTATGTTTTTTATACATTTGCAAAAGAATGTAAACACCTGTTTTTGCTTTGTTATTATGGGGTATTGTGTGTAATTGAAGGAGAAAAAGCACTAATCAATTTTAGAATAAGGTTCTGACGTAACAATGTTGAAAAACTCAAGGTGTCTGAATACTTTTCCGAATGCACTGTACCATACCCCAATGTGCCTTATTGCTTAATCATAGCAGTCAATGAGCAAAATCGACATCCATTGATGGAAAAATGACCTGCCGAGCTTAATAAGGGTAAATTATTTCTACTCTTGCTACATATTCAAATTCCTTTATTTTGTTATGTCATAGTAAAAATTATTTTTAGGTTAACCTAATTTTGCTTCAAACGTCATTACAAGTTACTACGATATTCCTTAGTTGGGTCGATAATATTATGGGAAAAGGGTTTATTGTATAAATATTGGAACTCCTTATCTTGCTGTGGAAAAAAATTGGCCTAGATTTTAGGCCTTTTGGGCAGGTTTTGAGTGGTCATTGGCAACCTTGGGAGTAATAGAGAATGGAGACTTAACTTGAAAATGTGCAGGATACCTCTTTCCGTGTTCCCTGACTTCCGTTTATTTTAGACTTATGCTTTTCACATCCTCATAGGCCGTTTGGTGTACGCTTTCTTTGTTTGTTGGCGAGATGAAACTACCAAAACTCTGAAAGGTTTTATTGTACGTCAGAATTGCAGCACAAGATTTGTTCAAGCCTAAAAAATGTCTTTAATTGTAACATGTTTGTATGTTCAAGATGAAATTTTATGTTTCACGCATGGCTTTTCTTACGATTTTAACAATTTAAGTATGGATTTTCTCACGAGCCTAACGATACGCATGTTCAACCTTTTAGCAGGTATCTTGTTCCATAGCTAGATAGCTAGAAAACACACACTTATGTGAAGTTTTCCACAATCGTGGAATTTGCTATCACCTTAAATTAAAGTTACGACTTGAAAGTATACAAAAAGTGGAATCATGCCATAGTTGGACTAGATAATGTTGGATTGTTATATCAATTCTACAAAAGACAGTAATTAGTTAATGTAAAAAGGTAGTTGGGAAAATAAAGAACTTTCTAAATGCAGATCTAAAATGGTTCTTATGAAGCTGTTTTCTGCCAAATGTGTTGCACTAATGTACACTGCTCAAAAAAATAAAGGGAACACTTAAGCAACACAATGTAACTCCAAGTCAATCACACTTCTGTGAAATCAAACTGTCCACTTAGGAAGCAACACTGATTGACAATAAATTTCACATGCTGTTGTGCAAATGGAATAGACAACAGGTGGAAATTATAGGCAATTAGCAAGACACCCCCAATAAAGGAGTGGTTCTGCAGGTGGGGACCACAGACCACTTCTCAGTTCCTATGCTTCCTGGCTGATGTTTTGGTCACTTTTGAATGCTGGCGGTGCTTTCACTCTAGTGGTAGCATGGGACGGAGTCTACAACCCACACAAGTGGCTCAGGTAGTGCAGCTCATCCAGGATGGCACATCAATGCGAGCTGTGGCAAGGTTTGCTGTGTCTGTCAGCGTAGTGTCCAGAGCATGGAGGCGCTACCAGGACACAGGCCAGTGCATCAGGAGACGTGGCGGAGGCCGTAGGAGGGCAACAACCCAGCAGCAGGATCGCTACCTCCACCTTTGCAAGGAGGAGCAGGAGGAGCCCTGCAAAATGACCTCCAGCAGGTCACAAATGTGCATGTGTCTGCTCAAACGGTCAGAAACAGACTCCATGAGGGTGGTATGAGGGCCCGACGTCCACAGGTGGGGTTTGTGCTTACAGCCCAACACCATGCAGGACGTTTGGCATTTGCCAGAGAACACCAAGATTGGCAAATTCGCCACTGGCGCCCTGTGCTCTTCACAGATGAAAGCAGGTTCACACTGAGCACATGTGACAGAGTCTGGAGACGCCGTGGAGAACGTTCTGCTGCCTGTAGCATACTCCGGCATGACCGGTTTGGCGGTGGGTCAGTCATGGTGTGGGGTGGCATTTCTTTGGGGGGCGGCACAGCCCTCCATGTGCTCGCCAGAGGTAGCCTGACTGCCATTAGGTACCGAGATGAGATCCTCAGACCCCTTGTGAGACCATATGCTGGTGCGGTTGTCCCTGGGTTCCTCCTAATGCAAGACCTCATGTGGCTGGAGTGTGTCAGCAGCTCCTGCAAGAGGAAGGCATTGATGCTATGGACTGGCCCGCCCGTTCCCCAGACCTGAATCCAATTGAGCACATCTGGGACATCATGTCTCGCTACATCCACCAACACAGACTGTCCAGGAGTTGGCGGATGCTCTAGTCCAGGTCTGGGAGGAGATCCCTCAGGAGACCATCCGCGACCTCATCAGGAGCATGCCCAGGCGTTGTAGGGAGGTCATACAGGCATGTGGAGGCCACACACACTACTGAGCCTCATTTTGACTTGTTTTAAGGATATTACATCAAAGTTGGATCAGCCTGTAGTGTGGTTTTCCACTTAAATTTTGAGTGTGACTTCAAATCCAGACCTCCATGGGTTGATAAATTTGATTTCCATTGATAATTTTTATGTGATTTTGTTGTCAGCACATTCAACTATGTAAAGAAAAAAGTATTTAATAAGAATATTTCATTCATTCAGATCTAGGATGTGTTATTTTAGTATTCCCTTTATTTTTTGAGCAGTGTATTTTCTGTGAAGGAAAACTAGTTGCACACCCCTGATCACTCTATATTAAAGCAAACAAAACACAGTTCACTATCAATATAAAACGCAGGTGAAATGGTTTAAAACTGATTTAAACATTTTTGTCTGTGTTTTGAAATGCAGATTTCTGAACTCTTAACGAGACCCCTGACTGAATGTATTGGGGGCATACTTATACACTTCATGACTAAAAGTATGTGGACACCTGCTCATTGAACATTTCATTCCAAAATCATGGTCATTAATATGGAGTTGGTCCCCCCCCCCCTTGCTGCTGTAACAGCCTCCACTCTTCTGGGAAGGCTTTTTACTAGATGTTGGAACGTTGCTGCGGGGACTTGCTTCCATTCAGCCACAAGCATTAGTGAGGTCCGGCACTGATGTTGGGCGATTAGACCTGGCTCGTAGTCCACGTTCCAATTCATCCCAAAGATATTTGATGGTGTTGAGGTCAAGGCTCTGTGCAGGCCAGTCAAGTTCTTCCACACCGATCTCGACAAGCCATTTCTATATGGAAATGCACAGGGGGCATTGTCATGCTGAAACATGAAAGGGCCCTCACACATTTGTATGCAATGTCATTGTATGCTGTAGTATTAAGATTTCCATTCACTGGAACTAAGGGGAACTAGCCCCAAAAATGTATTCTTCCTCCACCAAACTTTACAGTTGACATTCTACATTGGGGCAGGTAGCGTTGTCCTGGCATCCGTCAAACCCAAATCCGTCCGTCAGACTGCCAGATGGTTTATTAACAGAGTTCAGAACAAAGTAATCAATGACACCAAAACCTATGTCTTCATCACACTCCTCTGACCCCTCCATATTGTCCTCCTTCAACAAGGAATGTGCAAAGTTTGGCTACATTTTCTGGAAACATTTACATTTTTTGAGCATGAGTCTGTAGCCAATATGCATACAGTTTGACATGTAGGCCATTTTTTTTCTCCTTCAGACAAGTAAAGAAATCAGTTACCTTGTCTGAAGGACAAGTGGCTAAAAAAGTTCATGTCAAGCCCTGCAATACACCTAGGTTGACAAGTAAGCTTAATGTGTCACCTTTCTGTGCTTTGAGTCCTGCAATAAGAGCTATTTCATTAATAGTTGTGTAAACTCAGTTGTGTTGTCGGTCACCCATTTCATTGATCAACGATCCATAGGTAAGGCTGTACAGTGATAATCCAAGATGGCGAAGCAGTCGGACATGTGTTTTGTCTTGTGTAAATTGTTTTCCTTGTTTGTTTTTTCATATACGAAATATGTTAATATTCAGTCCGTAGATGGAAAGTGATATTGTCTCCTGCAACCCGACTCGCCCAATGTGGTACGGATCTGCTATTATACTTTAGAACCGGATACTCCCATCAGAAGTTAGCCAGCTATCTAGCTAGTAGTCAGTTAGCTACGGTCTTCACCGTTAACTCGGACACCAGCCAGCCTCCGCTCGGTCAATACCTGCCAGTCTGCACAGCGCAATATCAACCCAGAGCATATCAGACTGCTTTTTCTCTACCACATCTCTGGATTCCTAACGCAAGCTCTGGACCATTTATACCGGATCATCGCAGCTCGCTAGATGCAATCCGAGTGGCTAATCCTGGCTAACGCCTATGTCCCAAAGCAAACACCAGTTAGCCTTGAGCTAGCCTCAAGCTAGGCCCATTTCCCGGCTCGCCGAAAAGGTCTACAATACCTATTTTGCCAATTGGCCTGGACTCTTTATTGCCGACACGGAGCCCTGCCGATAAATCACGACTGGTCTGCTGACGTAATCGTTCGAGGTGGTTTCAACATGCTTTTCCATTGCAATGTCGCCGAAGACCCATCTGCTTGCCACGGCCCGCTAGCTTTCTGAATCACCGTGTCTCCAGCTCGCCTAGCGTAGTAGCGACTACTGAACGGCTCCCTGACTCACCTATTGCTGCTCATTGGACCCTATGATCACTTGGGTACACATGCCTCTCCCTAATGTCAATATTCCTTGTCTACTGCTGTTTAGGGTAGTTATTATTATTTTATTTTAGAGCCCCCAGCCCTGCCCTAAATGCCTTAGATAGCTCTTCTGTCGCACCCTCCACACATGCGGAGACTTGACCTGGCTCAACTGGTGCCTCCAGAGACGCAACCGCTCTCATCGCCACTCAATGCCTAGGTTTACCTCCACTGGACTCACTCACAACGGGTGTCCTGACTCCCTTGAGGTCATTAAAGATCCCATGGCACTTATCGTAAAAGTAGGGGTGTTAACCCCGGTGTTCTGGCTAATTTCCCAAGCTGTCCCTCATACCATCATGGTCACCTAATCACCCCCAGCTTACAATTGGCTCATTCATCCCCCTCCCTTGTAACTATTCCCCAGGTCATTGCTGTAAATGAGAATGTGTTCTCAGTCAACTTACCTGGTAAAATAAATCCTACCATACCCTTGTCTGTACATTATGCCCTGAATCTATTCTACTACACCCAGAAATCTGCTCCTTTTATTCTCTGTTCCCAACGCACTAGACGACCCACTCTTGTGGCCTTTAGCCGTACCCTTATCCTACTCCTCCTCTGTTCCTCTGGTGATGTAGTGAGCCCTGTAGCCCCCAGCACTACACCCATTCCCAAGGCGCTCTCATTATGTTGACTTCTGTAACCATAAAAGCCTTGGTTTCATGCATGTTAACATCAGAAGCCTCCTCCCTAAGTTTATTATATTCACTGCTTTAACACACTCCGCCAACCCTGATGTCCTAGCCGTATCTGATTCCTGGCTTAGGAAAGCCACCAAAATTTCCATCCCCAACTACAACATTTCCCGACAAGATAGACCTGCCAAAGGGGGCGGAATTGCAATCTACTGCAGAGAGAGCCTGCAGAGTTCTGTCATGCTATCCAGGTCTGTGCCCAAACAATTCAAGCTTCTACTTTTAAAAATCCACCTTTCCAGAAATAAGTCTCTCACCGTTGCCGCTTGTTATACACCCTTCTCAGCCCCCACTGTGCCCTGGACACGATATGTGAATTGATTTTCACCCCCATCTATCTTCAGAGTTCGTACTGTTAGGTGACCTAAACTGGGATATGCTTAACACCCCTGTCATCCTACAATCTAAGGTAGATACCTTCAGTCTCACACAAATTATCAAGGAACCTACCAGGTACAACCCTGAATCCGTAACCATGGGCAGCCTCATAGATATCATCCTGACCAACTTACTCTCTAAATACACCTCTGCTGTCTCCAACCAGGATCTCAGCGATCACTGCCTCATTGCCTGTGTCCGTAATGGGTCCGCGGTCAAACGACCACCCCTCATCACTGTCAAATGCTTCTTTAAACACTTCAGCGAGCCAGCCTTTCTAATCTACCTGGCCGGGTATCCTGGAAGGATATTGACCTTGTCAGTAGAGATGCCTGGTTGCTCTTTAAAAGTGTTTCCTTACCATCCTAAATAAGCATGGCACATTCAAAAAATGTAGAACTAAGGACATATATAGCTCTTGGTTCACTCCAGACTTGACTGCCCTTGACCAGCACAAAAACATCCTGTGGCGTACTGCATTAGCATCAAATGGCACTCGCGATATGCAACTTTTCAGGGAAGTAAGGAACAATCAGTTAGGAAAGCTAAAGCTAGCTTTTTCAAACAGATTTGCATCCTGTAGCACTAATTCCAAAGAGTTTTGGGACACTGAAGTCCATGGAGAATAAGAGCACCTCCTCCCAGCTGCCCACTGCACTGAGGCTAGGAAACACTGTCACCACCGATGAATCTGCGATAATCAATCATTTCAATAAGCGTTTTTCTCCAGTTGGCCATGCTTTCCATCTGGCTTCTCCTTCACCCAAATCCAGACAGCTGATATTCTGAAAGAGCTGCAAAATCTGGATCCCTACAAATCAGCTGGGCTAGACAATCTAGACCCTCTCTAAAATTATCAACCGAAAATGTTGCAACCCCTATTACTATTACCCCTATTATTCAACCTCTTTCATATCGGCTGAGATCCCCAAAGATTGGAAAGCTGCTGCGGTCATACCCAACTTCACAGGGGGAGTCACTCTAGACCTATATCCATCCTGCCCTGCCTTTCTAAAGTCTTCAAAAGCCAAGTTACCAAACCGATCACCGACCATTTTGAATCCCACCGTACCTTCTCCACTATGCAATCTGGTTTCCGATCTGGTCATGGGTGCACCTAAGCCATGCCCAACGTCCTAAACGATATTGCAATCGCCATCGATAAAAGACGGTACTGTGCAGCTGTCTTCATCGACCTGGCCAAGGCTTTCGACTCTGTCAATCACCGCATTCTTATCGGCAGACTCAACAGCCTTGGTATCTCAAATTACTGCCTTGCCTGGTTCACCAACTACTTCTCTGATAGAGTTCAGTGTGTCAAAACGGAGGGCCTGGGGGTGCCACAGGGTTTAAATCTCGGGCTGACTCTTTTCTCTGTATATATCAATGATGTCCCTCTTGCTACTGGTGATTCTCTGATCTACCTCTATGCAGATGACACCATTCTGTATACATCTGGCCCTTCTTTGGACCCCGTGTTAATTAGCAAACCTCCAAACGAGCTTCAATGCTATACAACACTCCTTCTGTGGCCTCCAACTGCTTGTTTACTGTAATGCTAGTAAAACTAAATGCATGCTCTTCAACCGATTTGCTGCCGCCTGACTAGCATCACTACTCTGGATGGTTCTGACTTAGAATATGTGGACAACTACAAATACCTAGGTATATGTTTAAACTAAACTCTCCTTCCAGACTCCCATTAAGCATCTCCAATCTAGAATCAGCTTCCTATTTTGCAACAAAGCCTCCTTCACTCATGCTGCCGAACACACCCTCGTAAAACTGACTATCCTACCGATCCTTGACTTCGGCGATGTCATTTACAAAATAGCCTCCAACACTCTACTCAGACTGCATCCAATTTGCTATCACAGTGCCATCCGTTTTGTCACCAAATCCCCATATACTGCCCACCACTGCGACCTGTATGCTCTCGTTGGCTGGCCCTCGCTACATATCCGTCACCATACCCACTGGCTCCAGGTCATCTATAAGTCTTTGCTAGGTAAAGTCCCGCCTAAGCTCAGCTCACTGGTCTCCATAGCAACACCCACCCGTAGAATGCGCTCCAGCAGGTATATTTCACTAGTCATGCCCAAAGCCGTCACCTCCTTTGACCGCCTTTCCTTCCAGTTCTCTGCTGCTATTGACTGGAACGAGTTGCAAAAATTACTGAAGCTGGAGACATACAGTGCCTTGCGAAAGTATTCGGCCCCCTTGAACTTTGCGACCTTTTGCCACATTTCAGGCTTCAAACATAAATATATAAAACTGTATTTTTTTGTGGAGAATCAACAACAAGTGGGACACAATCATGAAGTGGAACGACATTTATTGGATATTTCAAACTTTTTTAACAAATCAAAAACTGAAATTGGGCGTGCAAAATTATTCAGCCCCCTTAAGTTAATACTTTGTAGCGCCACCTTTTGCTGCGATTACAGCTGTAAGTCGCTTGGGGTATGTCTCTATCAGTTTTGCACATCGAGAGACTGACATTATTTCCCATTCCTCCTTGCAAAACAGCTCGAGCTCAGTGAGGTTGGATGGAGAGCATTTGTGAACAGCAGTTTTCAGTTCTTTCCACAGATTCTCGATTGGATTCAGGTCTGGACTTTAACTTGGCCATTCTAACACCTGGATATGTTTATTTTTGAACCATTCCATTGTAGATTTTGCTTTATGTTTTGGATCATTGTCTTGTTGGAAGACAAATCTCCGTCCCAGTCTCAGGTCTTTTGCAGACTCCATCAGGTTTTCTTCCAGAATGGTCCTGTATTTGGCTCCATCCATCTTCCCATCAATTTTAACCATCTTCCCTGTCCCTGCTGAAGAAAAGCAGGCCCAAACCATGATGCTGCCACCACCATGTTTGACAGTGGGGATGGTGTGGTCAGGGTGATGAGCTGTGTTGCTTTTACGCCAAACATAAAGTTTCGCATTGTTGCCAAAAAGTTCAATTTTGGTTTCATCTGACCAGAGCACCTTCTTCCACATGTTTGGTGTGTCTCCCAGGTGGCTTGTGGCAAACTTTAAATGACACTTTTTATGGATATCTTTAAGAAATGTCTTTCTTCTTGCCACTCTTCCATAAAGGCCAGATTTGTGCAATATACGACTGATTGTTGTCCTATGGACAGAGTCTCCCACCTCAGCTGTAGATCTCTGCAGTTCATCCAGAGTGATCATGGGCCTCTTGGCTGTATCTCTGATCAGTCTTCTCCTTGTATGAGCTGAACGTTTAGAGGGACGGCCAGGTCTTGGTAGATTTGCAGTGGTCTGATACTCCTTCCATTTCAATATTATCGCTTGCACAGTGCTCCTTGGGATGTTTAAATCTTGGGAAATCCTTTTGTATCCAAATCCGGCTTTAAACTTCTTCACAACAGTATCTCGGACCTGCCTGGTGTGTTCCTTGTTCTTCATGATGCTCTCTGCGCTTTTAACGGACCTCTGAGACTATCACAGTGCAGGTGCATTTATACGGATCTTGATTACACACAGGTGGATTGTATTTATCATCATTAGTCATTTAGGTCAACATTGGATCATTCAGAGATCCTCACTGAACTTCTGGAGAGAGTTTGCTGCACTGAAAGTAAAGGGGCTGAATAATTTTGCACGCCCAATTTTTCAGTTTTTGATTTGTTAAAGTTTGAAATATCCAATAAATGTTGTTCCACTTCATGATTGTGTCCCACTTGTTGTTGATACTTCACAAAAAAATACAGTTTTATATCTTTGTTTGAAGCTTGAAATGTGGCAAAAGGTCTCAAAGTTCAAGGAGGCCGAATACTTTCGCAAGGCACTGTATCTCCCTCTCTAACTTTAAACATCAGCTGTCACAGCAGCTTACCGATCACTGTGCCTGTGCACAGCCCATCTGTAAATAGCACACCCATCTACCTCATCCCCATGTAATTTTTTGTTGTTTCTCTTTTGCACCCCAGTATCTCTACTTGCACATCATCATCTGCACATCTATCACTCCAGTGTCAATGCTAAATTGTAATTATTTAGCCTCTATGGCCTATTTGTCTTACCTCCCTAATCTTACTACATTTGCACACACTGGGCGGCAGCGTAACCTAGTGGTTAGAGCGTTGGACTGGTAACCAAAATGTTGCAAGTTCGAATCCCCGAGCTGACAAGGTACAAATCTGTCGTTCTGCCCCTGAACAGGCAGTTAACCCCACTGTTCCTAGGCTGTTATTGAAAATAAGAATTTGTTCTTAACTGACTTGCCTAGTAAAATAAAAATATACCTTTTCTATTGTTATTGACTGTACGTTTGTTTATCCCATGTTTGTTTATCCCTCTGTTGTTTTTGTCGCACTGCTTTGCTTTATCTTGGCAAGATCACTGTTGTAAATTAGAACTTGTTCTCAACTACCCTACCTGGTTAAATAAAGGTAAAATAAATAAGAAATATAAGTACCCTGTGCAATTCTGAAATCTAATACATCCACAGTGCGATTTAACAGATGTTATTTATTTTTGTCAAATTAACTTGTCTTTTGTTAAAATGTATATAACAGTCCAAACTTGTTTTAGCATTATCAAGTCAAAACATGGCGCAATTCCACTATTTGTGACTAATGGATTTCTTTCTATTAGGGACTTTTATTTTGAAGGCGAACCTCAAATTCCAATATTGTGGATAATTCTTATTGTGGCAAGCTTCACATAAGTAAAACAAACTACATGCAGCTTGTTTACTGAAGATGGGTGAAACTCATGCCAGATGGAGATGCATAAAAGGTCTTCGGGCTGGCTCATTTTATGGAGGGTGATCAGTGCCAGTTCAAAAATGCTTAAATGCCCAAATGATAAATGCATTTATATTTTCATAGCAGTGGGTGTGCCACAATGAAATTGCAATGTTAAAATGGTTAATTGAAAATTGGTAAATGTAAACAGAAATGGAAAAGGGGCTGTTTTCATTACCAAATGCTCAATTTTAACATTTTTTTCTCTTAATTTTCCACGTTCATGCAAATTGCTTCCTGGATGCGTGAACCAGGAGAGCAACACAACACCGCCATGCATTGGTACATTCTAGCCATGTCAGGCTTTCGTTGCAATGATTTTAACTGCTGTAACCGACAGGGTTTGAACCTGGTGTCCTGTACACTAGAATAACATATTGGCCTGCTAAGCCAAAGCCTAGGCAATTTAGATTGCCTGAGCCCAGAAAAAGTACAAAGTTAACCAAACACGAGGCTGAGTTGCTCATCACTTGCACAGTCACCGAGCCACTTCTTCCTGGTTAGTTGTTCGCATGATGAGTACCCTTGCATGATACCTGACGGGTTGCATTGGTGATAGACTGGTTTAGTGGGATAATGTGCACTTTTACCATTTTTATTTAAAATTAAGCATATCCATTTACCATTTTCAATTAACATTTTTCTATGTTCATTTTAACTTTGCAATTGAATTGTGGCATGAATCATGCACACTGTTTTGAAAATAAAAATACATTTATAATTTTCACATACCAATTTAGAATCTAAGCTTTGCATTTTCAAACTGGCACTGATCACCCTCCATAATATTTGCCGTAACACAAATTCACTCTGATTTTTGAGAATCTTTTTTTCTCTTATGTAACCTTTACTTCTGTCTGAAGAGTTTATATATTTGATTTCAGCTGACGCTAAGCTCTATTTTGCAGATAACATTGATGAGTTTGAACACAATATAATGCAAAAGAAGATGAAAATTCCTAAGATGTCGACAAGGAATATGGGAATTTCAGTTGAGAACCACTTTGGGGAGGAACGACTGCCATTGAGACATAAAAAGGTAGGTGCAACAAAGCAAGGTAGTCAAAACTGGTCATGGTTTTCAAACTGTTAGAGCATTTCTGTGGTTTTTGTGCTCAGTGAATTTGATGGTGCGTAAGTAAGTATTTGACTGTTAGTCAACACCTCTTTACGAAGCATGTGACAAATAAAATTAGATTTGTGTGATTCAAAATCTTCACTAATAACGCTGTTCTCCAGGAATATGAAGAATACTTATGGTAATTTTGTCTTTTTATAATTTAACAAACTGTTACTATGAGTTTGGACGTTCCCCAAAAATCCCCCTGTTTTTTGTTTAACCATATGCTGGATTAACACATTCAACACTCTGGACAGCTGCCCTTTAACAGGCAAGTCCTCTGAGTATCTCATCAAATAACCTCATGACTCTTCCCAGTGATTATAGCACATCATATAATTTTGTCAACCAACCCCCCCCCCCTCCGCTATGGATATATGGACATCTATTCAACATTTACATTTTAAACCATTATATATATATATATACATACAGTGCCTTGCGAAAGTATTTGGCCCCCTTGAAAATTGCGACCTTTTGCCACATTTCAGGCTTCAAACATAAAGAGATAAAACTATATTTTTTTGTGAAGAATCAACAACAAGTGGGACACAATCATGAAGTGGAACGGATATTTCAAACTTTTTTAACAAATTAAAAACTGAAAAATTGGGCGTGCAAAATTATTGCCCCCTTAAGTTAATACTTTGTAGCGCCACCTTTTGCTGCGATTACAGCTGTAAGTCGCTTGGGGTATGTCTCTATCAGTTTTGCACATCGAGAGGCTGACATTATTTCCCATTCCTCCTTGCAAAACAGCTCGAGCTCAGTGAGGTTGGATGGAGAGCATTTGTGAACAGCAGTTTTCAGTTCTTTCCACAGATTCTCGATTGGATTCGGGTCTGGACTTTGACTTGGCCATTCTAACACCTGGATATGTTTATTTTTGAACCATTCCATTGTAGATTTTGCTTTATGTTTTGGATCATTGTCTTGTTGGAAGACAAATCTCCGTCCCAGTCTCAGGTCTTTTGCAGACTCCATCAGGTTTTCTTCCAGAATGGTCCTGTATTTGGCTCCATCCATCTTCCCATCAATTTTAACCATCTTCCCTGTCCCTGCTGAAGAAAAGCAGGCCCAAACCATGATGCTGCCACCACCATGTTTGACAGTGGGTATGGTGTGTTCAGGGTGATGAGCTGTGTTGCTTTTACGCCAAACATAACGTTTTGCATTGTTGCCAAAAAGTTCAATTTTGGTTTCATCTGACCAGAGCACCTTCTTCCACATGTTTGGTGTGTCTCCCAGGTGGCTTGTGGCAAACTTTAAACGACACTTTTTATGGAAATCTTTAAGAAATTGCTTTCTTCTTGCCACTCTTCCATAAAGGCCAGATTTGTGCAATATACGACTGATTGTTGTCCTATAGACAGAGTCTCCCACCTCAGCTGTAGATCTCTGCAGTTCATCCAGAGTGATCATGGGCCTATTGGCTGCATCTCTGATCAGTCTTCTCCTTGTATGAGCTGAAAGTTTAGAGGGACGGCCAGGTCCCGGTAGATTTGCAGTGGTCTGATACTCCTTCCATTTCAATATTATCGCTTGCACAGGGCTCCTTGGGATGTTTAAAGCTTGGGAAATCTTTTTGTATCCAAATCCGGCTTTAAACTTCTTCACAACAGTATCTCAGACCTGCCTGGTGTGTTCTTTGTTCTTTATGATGCTCTCTGTGCTTTTAACGGACCTCTGAGACTATCACAGTGCAGGTGCATTTATACGGAGACTTGATTACACACAGGTGGATTGTATTTATCATCATTAGTCATTTAGGTCAACATTGGATCATTCAGAGATCCTCACTGAACTTCTGGAGAGAGTTTGCTGTACTGAAAGTAAAGGGGCTGAATAATTTTGCACGCCCAATTTTTCAGTTTTTGATTTGTTAAAAAAGTTTGAAATATCCAATAAATGTCGTTCCACTTCATGATTGTGTCCCACTTGTTGTTGATTCTTCACCAAAAAATACAGTTTTATATCTTTATGTTTGAAGCCTGAAATGTGGCAAAAGGTCGCAAAGTTCAAGGGGGCCGAATACTTTCGCAAGGCACTGTGTGTGTGTGTATATGTGTGTGTGTGTGTATATATATATATATATATATATATATATATACTGAACATAAATAGAAAACACAAAATGTAAAGTTATGATCAAGAAGCTTATTAAACACAGGTTGTACCTCCACATCTGGCTTCTTTACCTGCAGGATTTCCAGAGACCTGCCACCCGGACAGCTGATGAAACTGAGGAATAGTTCTGTCTGTAATAAAGTTATTTTTGGGGGGAAAAACTCATTCTGATTGGCTGGGCCTAGCTCCCCAGAGGCCCACCCATTGCTGATCCTTTGCCCAGTCATGTGAAATCCATAGGGGCTATTGCATTCATTTAATTTGACTGATTTCCTTATATGAACTGTTACACAGTAAAATCATAGAAATTGATGCATGTTGCATTTATATTTTTGTTCTGTATATAAATATATATAGTCAAATTTATTACATTTTTACTGAAAATATGACATTTATGACACACCAGATCACTCTTATCACATGAAATGATTACGCAGGCTCCACTTCATTATTATCACATACATAACCCTTGTGTTTTAAACAATGATAACCTGCATTAAATCCTATTTGATTCTATAGGCCCAGACACAGGACCATGGGCGTCCCACAGCCAACTCCTCGAAGAGCCTGGCAGCGGTGGTGGCCCGCCTGGAGAGGAACGCTGTGAGTTCCTGCATAGAGGGAGATGATGACCTGGAGGAGGACAGGCTGGCTGAGTTGGAGGAGGAGGGGGACTCTGGACCTGAGAAGGCGGTGGTACCGCGGGTTCTGTATGAGGAGCTGGTCCACAGCTACAGGCAGCAGGAGGAGGAGGTGAGGAGGCTACAGCAGGAGCTGGAGAGAACCCGCAGGCAGCTGGTCCAGCAGGCCAAGAAGCTGAAGGAGTATGGCAGCCTGCTAACAGAGGTGAAGGAGCTGCGTGACTTCAACAGGAGGCTGCAGGACGTACTCCTCATGAGGCTCGGCAGCGGTGAGAGTCACACACTCTCCAGTCACCTCTCACTGCAGCCTGCCTTGCACATCTGTTCAGGTTAAGAAAAAACTGTTTTACTAGACTAGTGTCACCCACATTGAGTTCATCAATTAAAAAAAATATATATATAATATATATTTATCTGTAGGTTTGGGTTCTGTCATTATATGCTTTTTAGCAAGCAGCTGCAGAGTTGATAAGTTATGAAGGATTTGGTTGTTATTAGAGGTCGACCAATTAATCGGAATGGCCGATTTAATTAGGGCCGATTTCAAGTTTTCATAACAATCGGAAATCGTTTTTTTGGGCGCCGATTTAGCCTTTTTTCTTTAAAAAGTGTTTATACCTTTTTTATTTAACTAGTCAAGTCAGTTAAGAACACATTCTTATGGTCAATGACGGCCTAGGAATGGTGGGTTAACTGCCTTGGTCAGGGGCAGAACGACAGATTTTCACCTTGTCAGCTCGGGGGACCCGATTTTGCAACTTTACAGTTAACTAGTCCAACGCTCTAACCACCTGCCTCTCATTGCACTCCACGGGGAGCCAGCCTGTTATGCGAATGCAGTAGAAGCCAAGGTAAGTTGCTAGCTATCATTAAACTTATCTTATAAAAATCAATCAATCATAATCACTAATTATAACTACACATGGTTGATGATATTACTTGTTTATCTAGCGTGTCCTGCGTTGCATATAATCGATGCATCGCTGGGGGATAATTTAACAAACGCGCATTTACGAAAAAAGCACAATCATTGGACGACTGTACCTAACCATAAACACCAATGTCTTTCTTAAAATCAATACACAGAAGTATATATTTTTAAACCTGCATATTTAGCTAAAAGAAATCCAGGTTAGCAGGCAATATTAACCAGGTGAAATTGTGTCATTTCTCTTGCGTTCATTGCACGCAGAGTCAGGGTATATGCAACAGTTTGGGCAGCCTTGCTCAATGCGAACTAATTTGCCAGAATTTTACGTAATTATATTATTATTATAACATTGTAGGTTGTGCAATGTAACAACAATATTTAGACTTAGGGATGCCACCCGTTAGATAAAAAACCGAACGGTTCCATATTTCATTGAAATAATAAATGTTTTGTTTTCGAAATTCTAGTTTCCGGATTCGACCATATTAATGACCAAAGGCTCGTATTTCTGTGTGTTATTATGTTATAATTAAGTCTATGATTTGATAGAGCAGTCTGACTGAGCGATGGTAGGCAGCAGCAGGCTCGTAAGCATTCATTCAAACAGCACTTTCGTGCATTTTGCCAGCAGCTCTTCGCAAGCACAGCGCTGTTTATATGACTTCAAGCCTATCAGCCTAATGGCTGGTGTAACCGATGTGAAATGGCTAGCTAATTAGCTGGGTGTGCGCTAATAGCGTTTTAAACGTCACTCGCTCTGAGACTTGAAGTGGATTTAACCTCTTGAAACTCCCCATCCCGGATCCGGGATTGTGACTAAGCCTCAGGCTCATTAGCATAACGCAACGTTAACGATTTCTGAAAATCTCAAATAAAATTAAAATAATGCGTTTGCTCTCAAGCTTAGCCTTTTCTTAACAACACTGTCATCTCAGATTTTCAAAATATGCTTTTGAACCATAGAAATTGACTAATTTGTGTAAGAGTATGCAAAGCTAGCATAGCATTTTGTGTAGCATGTAGCACGCAACATTTTCACAAAAGCCAGATAACCAAATAAATAAAATCATTTACCTTTGAAGAGCTTCTGATGTTTTCAATGAGGAGACTCCCAGCCACATACCAAATGCGCAGTGTTTCCTGAAAGCGTCTGTGTGTAGGAGAAATCGTTCCGTTTTCTACATTGCGCCTGGCTTGAACCGAAAATGCAGTCACCTACAACGTGAAACTTTTCCGGATTAACTACATAATATCGATGGCAAACGTTGTTTGGAATCAATCCTCAAGGTGTTTTTTCACATATCTCTTCATTGACATGCAGTTCGTGGAAGCTTGCTTCTCTCTCTGTGCCCCATGGAAAAATACTGGCAGGTGACTTTTGCGCACCAATTTCGGCACAGGACACCGGGCGGACACGTGGTAAATGTGGTCTCTTATGGTCAATCTTCCAACGATCTGCCTACAAATACGTCACAATGCTGCAGACACCTTGGGGAAACGACAGAAAGGGCAGACTCATTCCTCTTGCGTTCACAGCCATATAAGGAGATCATGAAAGACCGAGCCTCAAAAATCCTTGTCATTTCCTGGATGCCAAGTCATCTTGGTTTTGCCTGAATCACGTTAAAGGGCACGCACAGAAAGATATTTGTATTTCTGGACACGTCAGAGTTTTCTTTCGAACAGTAAATTATATGCATAGTCGATCTTTTTGTGACAAAATATCTTGTTTAAAACGGGAGAAAAATAAATAGTCTAAGTGTAAGAGGTTAAATGCTATATTAACTAAAACCTTTTACCTTGGAATATCGAAGTCTCATGTTAAAAGGACCCACCAGCTTTCATATGTTCTCATGTTCTGAGCAAGGAACTCAAACGTTAGCTTTTTTACATGGCACATATTGCACTTTTACTTTTCCAACACTTTGTTTTTGCATTATTTAAACCATGTTGAACATGTTTCATTATTTATTTGAGGCTAAATTGATTTTTATTGGTGTATTATATTAAGTTAAAATAAGTGTTAATTCAGTATTGTTGTAATTGTCATTATTACAAATACATTTTTTTTAAATCGGCCGATTTAATCGGTATCGGCGTTTTTGGTCCTCCAATAATCAGTATCGGCGTTAAAATCATAATCGGTCGACCTCTAGTTGTTATCATTAAAGTCTTTAGTGTGTTACTACAGCTTTTGAGGCGGCAGGTAGCCATAGTGGTTTGTGGTTGGACCAGTAACCGAGAGGTTACAAAATTGAATCCCCGAGCTCTTGAAACTCCCCATCCCGGATCCGGGATCGTGACTAAAGCCTCAGGCTCATTAGCATAACGCAAGGTTAACGATTTCTGAAAATCGCAAATAAAATGAAAATAATGCGCCTGCTCTCAAGCTTAGCCTTTTCTTAACAACACTGTCATCTCAGATTTTCAAAATATGTTTTTGAACCATAGAAATTGACTAATTTGTGTAAGAGTATGCTAAGCTAGCTTAGCATTTTGAGTAGCATTTAGCATGCAACATTTTCACAAAAACCAGATAACCAAATAAATAAAATCATTTACCTTTGAAGAGCTTCGGATGTTTTCAATGAGGAGACTCTCAGTTACATACCAAATGCGCAGTTTTTCCTGAAAGCGTCTGTGTGTAGGAGAAATCGTTCCGTTTTGTACATCGCATTTGGCTACCAAAACGAACTGAAAATTCAGTCACCTACAACGTCAAACTTTTTCCGAATTAACTCCATAATATCGACCGAAACATGGCAAACGTTGTTTGGAATCAATCCTCAATGTGTTTTTTCACATATCTCTTCATTGATATATCGTTCGTGGAAGCTTGCATTCTTCTCTAAATTCCATGGAAAAATACTTGCAGCTGACTTTTGCGCACCAATTTCGGAGCAGGACACCGGGCGGACACCTGGTAAATGTGGTCTCTTATGGTCAATCATCCAATGATATGCCTACAAATACGTCACAATGCTGCAGACACCTTGGGGAAACGACAGAAAGGGCAGACTTACTCCTCTCGCATTCACAGCCATATAAGGAGACAATGGAAAACAGAGCCTCAAAAATCCTGCTCATTTCCTGGATGCCGTCTCATCTTGGTTTTGCCTGAAGCTCACGTTCTAGGGCACGCACAGAAAATATCTTTGTAGTTCTGGACACGTCAGAGTGTTTTCTTTCGAAAGCTATCAATTATATGCATAGTCGAGCATCTTTTTGTGACAAAATATCTTGTTTAAAACGGGAACGTTTTTCATCCAAAAATGAAATAGCGCCCCCATAGCATCAAGAGGTTAAAATCCGTCGAACACTCACATTTGCGACCCTTTGACTTGGCAGTGTGACACCAATTTGTAATTGGACCCTAGCGTGCCAGTGAAAGTTTTTTATAGCTTAGTTTAATGTTGCTTAGTATAGGCCTACCAAAACTTTGGTACGTTTTCTATAATAGAACATACACTTTTTGTTACTTTTGGTACTTCTGTGAAATGTGTCTCACGTCGTCTACTGATTGAGAGAGGATCAAGTATTGTCAGCGCAGCCTATGTCCCCTTATAGCACGACAGCACCGTGCCTGCTCCACTTACTCATTGCTAGCTGTATGTAGCCTGTCCTGAGGAACCACTGCACTCACTCGGAGTCTAGGCTGCATCATGTTAGCTCCCCACTCATGCTGCACAGACGTTAACACACTTGAATAATGCAACACGGCATGTAGAAATATTGCAAATGATATTTACAGTTCGCAAAACAGTGCATAAAAGGCTATAACACTTTACAATGCAAGAAGATACCAGTAGCTTCCAGCTATGTAGGCTAACATTCCTTGCTAAGGGGGGCTGTAATTATTATTTTTTGCTTTGGGAAGTTTAAAATAAAAAAAGGTTATCAGTTATAGGGGAGGGTAGTGTGTTGTTTTTTTTCTCCCCTGGTTTACATTTTGCAGGTTTGACTATATAATTTCTTCCATCCTAGCTAAATTTAATCTGCTAGCATGCGCCTCCCCTATATTAAGGTGTTTTGGTACTTCCCTTATGTTCTACGCTTTTCCGCATGCTTACTAGACAACAGGTCAATATAATCTACCAGTCTCTCTATTCTTCCCTCTATCCACCATTCATAGTGACAATAGTGGTAGGTGGATCGTTTGTCCAGATCTGCAATAGGCTAACTAGCGATCGTACCACAAACAAAATCATTCAAAGGTGTACCAATCTTGTATTTATTTTTTATTCCACAAGAACATGGCGGTATAGCTGATAGGCAGTGGAGAGGTATGGTGCCTCATTGCGGGTGGAAGAACAGTGAAGACATGAGACACGCAGCTCATAATGCTCCCCTAATGATCTCTTTTAGGGACATTACAGTTATCCTACCTAGACTCCTACAACACCACAATGCAATGAATAATTGCATTACTGTTTTCAAGAGAGTACACAATTCTACTCTAGGCTGTAAACTGCAGTGAAAATTACATTTCATTAACGGTGCAAAAGCCCTGTAATCTGAATGTTTCATTCCTTTTGGATCAGTTGTAGGTCAACTCTCAACAGTTTTATAAGGTTTGGAAAAACACAGCAGCACACCAGTCTGGCTGTATTTTTACTTCTGATACTGAGATGCGCTGTCTGTTGCTATGCTCCCAGCATGCCCAGTTATTCATCAAAGCCTAATGCTCTGCCTCGTCTCTGATCCGAGCGGCTATTCCGCTATTTTGGCAGTGTGTCAAGAAGCAGTACGGTTTGGCAGGGTCGTGTTACAGAGAACGCATAGCTCTCGACCTTCGCCTCTCCTGAGTCCCATCACTGCAACTCCCGTACGGACAAGACTAACTTCCAATTGGATATCATGAAATTGGGGGGGAAAGGGGGTATAAATATATAGCTGAAGTCAGAAGTTTACATACACCTTAGCCAAATACATTTAAACTCAGTTTTTAACAATTCCTGACATTTAATCCTAGTAAAAATTCCTTGTTTTAGGTCAGTTTTCTATGGGTTTGAGGTCAGGGCCTTGTGATGGCCACTCTAATACCTTGACTTTGTTGTCCACAACTTTGGAAGTATGCTTGGGGTCATTGTCCATTTGGAAGACCCATTTGCTACCAAGCTTTAACTTCCTGACTGATGTCTTGAGATGATGCTTCAACATATCCACATAGTTGTCCTGCCTTATGATGCCGTCTATTTTGTGAAGTGCACCAGTCCCTCCTGCAGCAAAGCACCCCCACAACATGATGCTGTCACCCCTGTGCTTCACGTTTGGTATGGTGTGCCTCCCCCTTTTTCCTCCAAACATAACAATTGTCATTAGCACTGTGAATATAGATACTTTTGTACCCGTTTCCTCCAGCATCTTCACACGGTACTTTGCTGTGGTTCTGGGATTGATTTGCACTTTTCACACCAAAGTACGTTCATCTCTAGGAGACAGAACGTGTCTCCTTCCTGAGCGGTATGATGGCTGCGTGGTCCCATGGTGTTTATACTTGCGTACTATTGTTTGTACAGATGAACGTGGTGCCTTCAGTCCTTGGAAATTGCTCCCAAGGATGAACCAGACTTGTGGAGGTCTACAAAAAAAATTCTGAGGTCTTAGCTGATTTATTTTGATTTTCTCATGATGTTAAGCAATGAGGCACTGAGTTTGAAGGTAGGCCTTGAAATACATCCACTGATACACCTCCAATTGACTCAAATGATGTCAATTAGCCTATCAGAATTTTCCAAGCTGTGTAAAGGCACAGTCAATTTAGTGTATGTAAACTTCTGACCCACTGGAATTGTGATACAGTGAAATAATCTGTCAGTAAACAATTGTTGGAAAAATTACTTGTCATGCACAAAGTAGATGTCCTAACCGACTTGCCAAAACTATAGTTTGTTAACAAGAAATTTGTGGAGTGGTTGGTAAATGAGTTTTAATAACTCCAGTGTAGGTAAACTTCCGACTTCAACTGTATCTGAGAATATCCAAGGGGCTTTTATATAATGCTAAATTAATAATAATCTCTTTGTTTAAAAAAAAAAAAAAAAAAATTGGAGATTTTGTTTTCAAATAAGGTAAAATGAATGAGGAAAAAGGCCATTCTTGAACATGGGGTGAGACATTGTTACTAATTTGTAAATAAAGCTAGTTTGTTATTTAGAATTATTTATGTTTTTAGAGGGAGAGAAGCCAAAAACCTACAGTCATCTCATGGGTCTCCCAGTTGAGGCTGGCACAGGTATTGAACCAGCATCTGTAGCAACACAGCTTGCACTGCAATGCAGTGTCTTAGACCGCTACGCCACTCAGGTGCTGTACAACGTGACTGGTCGGGAGTAGGCTACAGTACTACAGTAAGAGCAAAATAATCCTAACTTTCCACACCCTAATTGTAGTCTTAAATTTCTCTCAGAATAAAAAACCTTAGTGTAACAACAGTTTTAGTAAGTAATACTGAAGTTGTGCACAATTGTCCGTTTCTATTTAGGTTTATGTTGCCCATTCATTGTCAGTTAAAGACACAGTAGCGCCTTGAGACCCAAAAGCATAATCAGTACTCTAACTCCCCCTTGCGCTGGTCTGGAGCAATGAAGTGGTGACGCAGGGTACCATACTAAACCACAAATGACCTCTAAGTCCCGCAGCATAATCGCAAAACATTTAGTGGAGCAACCACTGTACTTCACTTGCGCTAAAGAGGGAAGACCCATGTGGAAGGCTGGTCCTTGTGGAAGGCTGGTCCTTGTGGAAGGCTGGTCCTTCCACATGCGCAGATAAAAAACACAACTGGAACGCTGATTTTAAGGTGTTAATATGTCCTAATAAATCAAAAAATTACTAAGAGAAAAAAAAAACATTTTAATCGGCAGATGCTTACTTCGATTTTGACTTTAAGACGATTTTAAGATAAGCAGAGTAAGAGGTGTTTACATGACTATTGCATTATCTGCCTAGTGCCATAATAAATTGAATATGGAATGATTACTTTGCATGTAAATGTACTTATTGTGTGAATGAATGTCATTAGCTCTTAAAGAGAGTGCACACTTTTATAAAATAATAGTTTGCTTCTTCTTTGCAAATGTTGTTGATCACTAGTGGCTAGAGCGTTGGGCCAGTAACCGGAGGGTTGCTGGATCAAATCCCAGAGCTGACAAGGTAAAATATATTCTGTCCCTGAGCAAGGCAGTTAACCCACTGTTCCCCGGGCGCCAAAGATGTGGATGTCGATCAAGACAGCACCCCGCACCTCTGTGATTCAGAGGGGTTGGGTTAAATGTGGAAGACACATTTCAGTTGAATACATTCAGTTGGACAACTGACTAGGTATCCCCCTTTTCCTTTACAGTACAATAAAATAACACTCAAATGGAAGGGAAACATTGTTTTTCATCTGTAGCCCCATGAAATCAGCCAAAAGAAGCCCCATAACTCAATGCATGCACACACTCCTTTTGAATATGCATCCACCTGTACTGTGAATAGGCCTAGGGTATTTAATCTGTTTATCAATATAGATTTACCATTCAAATAAATGATTACCATTATGTAGTCAGAGTGGTAAAAACAAAGTCTAATTGATTGTATAAACGGACACGGGTCAGGTCACAGCTGTGAAACATTGGTGCGAACAAAATCGTGCTGGTTGCCATCAACTGAAAAACTAGGTGCCACCAGTGGAGAAAGTTAGTCTGGAACCCTGAGACTACTCGATTGTGGAAGTGCAGCCCTCAAGCCAGTTCCATGGCCAGCTCCATGTGTTTTGCATTGGTGCCACTGGAGTGTGACATGGGAGCCAGGCGGTGTAATGGACAGGCTAAAGATTAGACTGGCAAGGGTGCTTTCGGGTCAGGAATGTATTGCGCTGACCAATATTAAAACTTATCAGCTACATTAACGCTTAGTGTGGCCAACCACCAAGCCAGCTTACTGGGTTAAAATAGCCCCACAGTCTCGAGGCACAGTGGAGCCTTGCTACAGGCGCCAGTCCAAAGCTAAGACTACAACTCCCTAACCACATACTGTTGTGGATGAGTCAAGGCCTCTGTCAGTGTTCTAGGCTTGTTGTCACCTGAGAGACTAACAACACTATACAATGTGCCTAGAGATATGCATCTCAACATTACTTTTGATTTTGCACCTTATACAGAGCCTATGCATGACAATGGCACTCAGACAATCAAAGCGGAGGTGGTGGAGCCCGTCGTTGAGCCACAGGAAGTGTGCAGAGAAGAGGCCAATACCAGCTCCAGCCACTCACCCTCCCCTAGAACAGTCTACACTTGTAATGATGGCAAGGTGAGTGTCACCAACCCTGGTCTCACCCCCTTTCTTCCGCGCTGTGGTTGCTTTGATGGGGTGGAAGCATTCTATTTTCCCTTACACATGAACTTGGGAACTTGTCTTGCACAAGCATTCACCTCTCCTTGAGGGTAAACAAGGCTGAGATGATTGTCCGTATAGCTTAGACATCAGTACTGTTTATTGCCCTGATAGTGGTTGCAGGGCTATACACGTAGTAATTCTGCTTGCTTCACATGACAGGGGGGAATTTGTGTTACAAGCAAAGAGCCTCTCAGTTCAAGCGTGAAGAACAAAAGCAAATTAGAACTCTCACACATTGCCCGCTATTAATTATTTCTACCAGTGGAATTGAAGTGACTGACAGGTAGCCCTAGAAAGAAAAAAGAGAAAGGGCTCCTCTAAGTTAAGAGCAGTGAAAAGCTTGTCTGCTGGCAAGGGGCCTAAAGCACATTAGCTGCAAAGGGAAAAGCCTTTGGATGCCAGCCTAAAGACTTCTCAGCGATAAAGGCAGGACGGCACACATGGCGCTCTATGCATTCGTTCACCTTTAACTCAGGGCAGGCCTGTCTGTGGTTCTATGCCAGTATAAATACTCATTGAAAGTCATCCACGCTGGAAACAATTGCCTCTTACTTATTAATGTTGCTGCTGAAACATGGCTCTTTTTGATTTCTAATTTGGGCTGAATAGTTGTGGGATGGGTTGCTTTGCTGCTGTTGGTTATAGTCCAGTGTGGTCACAGGTCTGGGTGTAGGTGACCCTCTACGTATCTGTGCTGTGTTGCTGCAGGTGCACCTGGGCGGGGGCATCTGGGTGCAGGAAGAGAAGTGGCACCAGCTACAGCGGACACAGGGAGACTCCAAGTTTACCAAGAACCTGGCCGTCATGATCTGGGGCACTGAGACCCTCAAGAACAGGAGTGTCACTGGCGTGGCCACCAAAAAGAAGAAAGATGCCCTTCCCAAGCCCCCGCTCTCCCCAAGCAAGCTGAAAATAGTCAGAGGTAGAACTGTGTAGGCCTGCTTTCAGATGTTTTAGGCACTGTTTGCAACTCACAAAGTTTGGAATATCGCTTCATTTTTGGGGATGAATAATGCACTCTTATTTCCTTTTTTCCAGAGTGTCTGTATGACAGAGTGTCTCAAGAAACAGCAGACAGCACAGAGATCACACAAAGATTGTCCAAAGTGAACAAATACATTTGTGAAAAAATTATGGATATCAACAAATCCATCAAGAACGAGGAGAGGCGGGAATCGAAGCTGCTCATTAGACAAACTGTCAAGAACGAGAATTTTACCTATGATGGCATGTAGTGTCATAAAGTTGTCACCATACTGTACCTCTCATTTTCTGGTTGGTAGGATCATGTGGGCCAGCACTAGAGGTTTTCAGTAAGGGGCCCAAGGCCCTAAACAATCCATCAGCTGTAACAGCTTTACCTACCAGTCAATGCCATGAGTGGTTGAGTGCTTTGGTGTGAGTCATATGAACTGGTGTGAGTATTTTTACAAGCTTTAAGTAGGACTTTCTTGAACTGCACTGTTGGTTAAGGGCTTGTAAGTAAGCATTTCACGGTAAGGTCTACATGTTGTATTCGGCGCATGTGACCAAGTTTGATTTGGCTAGGTGGACCTGGGTTTTTAGATGTTTTTGTGTGGAGAGATTCTTAAAACAATCTGGTTGTTAGAGAATGCAGTCGCGCTCAAACCAAATGTCATGTTCTGACACAGAACATTGAGTACTAATATTCTCAGTGATTTCCCTTAAAATATGTATTCTGGTTGTAAGAAGATATTTTGGAATAATCATGTTCGTGTGTGTGGTGGAAAGGTTAGCCATGACGAAGGCCTTAGTGTTGAGGTCTCCGTGTGTGCTATTGTTACTTAATGTGTTTTGGGGAGGATGTAAAGATGCACTTTTACAACAAGGTCTTAATTGATCGAGGCCACATTGCACAGATATTCTGTTGCCCTAGAGATTATTGCTGTGTATCTTCCATGGAAATATGGATTTCCATAGTATAGAGCACCAATGAACATTAAGAGTTTGGTTCAGAGGTTTATCATTGTTTCAGTGCGGTGCTTGTCCACGTCAGACTGGCAACGGTCTTGAGAAGATACAATATGTTATTTTCTGGATACTTGGATTACAGTATTTATCTATCCTACTTGAGAGATCCAATTTAAGAATGGGAAATGTCAGAATAATAGTAGAGATTTATTTCAGCTTTTAGTTCTTTCATCACATTCCCAGTGGGTCAGAGGTTTACATAAACTCAATTAGTATTTGGTAGCATTGCCTTTAAATTGTTTAACTTGGGTCAAACGTTTCGGGTAGCCTTCCACAAGCTTCCCACAATAAATTGGGTGAATTTTGGCCCGTTCCTCCTGACAGAGCTGCTGTAACTGAGTCAGGTTTGTAGGCCTCCTTGCTTGCCCACACTTTTCAGTTCTGCCCACACATTTTCCATGGGCTTGAGGTCAGGGCTTTGTGATGGCCACTCCAATACCTTGACATTGTTGTCCTTAAGCCATTTTGCCACATCTGGGGCGGCAGGTAGCCTAGTGGTTAAAGCGTTGGACTAGTAACCGAAAGGTTGCAAGATCAAATCCCCGAGCTGACAAGGTAAAAATCTGTCCTTCTGCCCCTGAACAGGCAGTTAACCCACTGTTCCTAGGCTGTCATTGAAAATAAGAATTTGTTCTTAACTGACTTGCCTAGTTAAATAAAGGGAAAATAAAAAATTAAATGTTGGAAGTATGCTTGGGTTCATTGTCCATTTGGAAGACTCATTTGCGACCAAGCTTTAACTCCCTGACAAATGTTGCTCCAATATATTCAAATAATTTCCCCCCTCATGAAGCCATCTATTTTCTGAAGTTCACCAGTCCCCTCCTGCAGCAAAGCACCCCACAACACCCTCGTGCTTCATGATTGGGATGGTGTTCTTCGGCTTGCAAGCCTTCCCCTTTTTCCTCCAAACATAACAATGGTCATTATGCCAAACAGTTCTATTTTTGTTTCATCAGACCAGAGGACATTTATCCAGAAAGTACCATCTTTGTCCCCATGTGCAGTTGCAAACCGTAGTCTGGCTTTTTTATGGCGGTTTTGGAGCAGTGGCTTCTTCCTTGCTGAGCGGCCTTTCAGGTTATGTCGATATAGTACTTGTTTGACTGTGGATATAGATACTTTTGACCCTGTTTCCTCCAGCATCTTCACAAGTTCCTTTGCTGTTGTTCTGGGATTGATTTGCACTTTTCACACCAAAGTACGTTCATCTCTAGGAGACGGAACACTTCTCCTTCCTGAGTGGTATTACGGCTGCGTGGTTCCATGGTGTTTATACTTTCGTACTATTGTTTGTACAAATGTACGTGGTACCTTCAGGCATTTGGAAATTGCTCCCAAGGATGAACCAGACTTGTGGAGGTCTGCAATTGTTTTTCTGAGGTCTTGGCTGATTTTTCTTTTGATTTTCCCATGTCAAGCAAAAAGGCACTGAGTTTGAAGGTAGGCCTTGAAATAATTCCACAGGTACACCTCCAATCAACTCAAATTATGTCAATTAGCCTATCAGAAGCTTCTAAAGCCATAACATCATTTTCTGGAACTTTCTGAGCTGTTTAAAGGCGCAGTCACCATACTGTTTGTAAACTTCTGACCCACTGGAATTATGATACAATGAATTATAAGTGAAATTATCTTGTCTGTAAACAATTGTTGGAAAAATCATGCACAAAGTAGATGTCCTAACCGACTTGCCAAAACTATAGTTTGTTAACAAGAAAATTGTGGAGTGGTTGAAAAATTAGTTTTCATGACTCCAACCTAAGTGTATGTAAACTTCAGACTTCAACTGTAAATGTCATTGTTGTAGAAGTTATCTTTATTCAAACTGTCCTGCAGGTCATTAAACTGTTTTGGAGAAAGGCCTTAGAATATGGCAATTATTGGGGACTGTGTCCTCAAGTTTTCTAGTAAGCTGTGATTGTAATGTAAAGCTGATATAGCTATAAACTGCACTTTGGTGTCTGAATGTGAAAAGTTGCCAGATACTGTGTGTGGCTGTAGGTAAAGCTGTCTGCAGCGGCCAGTGTTAGTCTTGATCCCTGTTGGCCTGGATTAAGCCAACTTCCTGCTCTCTCACAGCCCTCTTTTTTTGAGGCACACCACTTGGAATGAAATAAGGTATAGTGACAACTTCCAATGACATGCCATCAGAACTTTTCAAATGTCTTCTTTGTTTTTCCCCAAACGGCTTGTCTGGCTGTCTGCGATCTGGAATTAAATGCTGCAGATTGAATTCTCAACTGTGACTATGTGGCTAACTGTGAATCACCTGCAGGTCTGCCTGTCAAGCCTTTTGTCTCATCACTTTCTATTTTTGTTTGTGTGTCTGTCTATGGTTTTTCTTTATAGTTCTTACCATTCGGTCAACCTTTTGTTAAGCTACCATATGTGAGGATATTTTAGTGTGTATATAACTAGTATTTTTTTTCTCACAAATTGTGGATTTTCAGTTTTTAGTCCGACTTACGTTACCATGTGAAATACTTTTTCGGTCTTTATCTGGTTTGTTAATTGACATTGCAATTCCTTTGTTACTTGGTGATTTATTTTTTATGTTTGTTTATTTTCATAATCATTGTTGGCTTTAAGCTTGATGTTGTATCCAAAATGTATATCAGGAGCATCTAAAGTCAAAGAAATGAAGTGTGTCTCGTGTGACCTCAAGACAAACCACAACACTCTGACATATCTTATGTTTCCCCTGTTTTAAGGATTGGTCAGGCTAGCAAATCAATCATTGAATGCACTTTAAATCTCTTGTGACAGATTGTCTATTTCCAAAGAAATGGATTGTTTGCAAAATGGAAAAAAGACAACGAACAATCAATGTATTATATATTTGAGTTCTGGTTTGCTATTTGTATGAACTGAATAAGTGTGAAGAGTGGTCCTTAGTAAGCAATGCCACTGGCACTTACTGCTTTATATTCCCCAGGTTTAGCCTATTCCCTCCCACCTGCCACTCCACAGATATTGGAATAAGCTTTAGACCTCAAACTAATGTGTAAAACAAAGATGTTTTGTTTTTTAAAGCAACTTCCTTTGAGCCAGACAATATAATTCTACAGAGGAACTGCATAATAGTTGTTCAAAATGTTAAGAAAAATCTTGTCTGCGTGCTCTTGTCCTGTTGTTTCCATGTTTGACAGTTATTTTTATGTGCTTTGAATTGACCCTATTATTTAAATGATGTGATTGTTTAAGACGTAGACTAGGGAGTGGGACGCTGGGAACACTGGAAGCTCTGCTGGAATGATATCCTGGTTGAATGATTGCCAAAAATAATCTACAGCCCTTTTCAGTCCACTGTTATTTTTGTCAAACAAATGTTCAAATCTGAGAAATTGCGCATTCCCTGTATTTTGTGGTGCGGAGGAGTAGTTAAGAAAAAAGCCCAGTTTATAACCGGCCTCTCCCTCTCTGTTTGGGCAGCTAATGGTTAAGGGGGGCACGGCCATTTACTATACAATACATGGCTTGTCGTCACTCAGCCCTCTCAGCCATTGGTCCCTTTATGGCCCGCCATGTCATGTTGCAGCTTTGCTGTTATTGAGAATCACGCTGAACCCCAGGCTGCACTAGATGCCAAGCTATCGCTAGTGGTTAAACATTGGATCCATCTGTGTTACCAGACAGGATAATGTGTTGGAATGGCTATAGAGCAGGGAAGGGCAGCTCTGAGCCACAGGGATGGCAGACTCCATCAGCTCAGTACAAACAGATAGCATGGGAACTGACTGGGGATGGGGAATTGGGTGGGTTGACATATCAAACAAACAAGGACTGTACTGTGCTATTTCATCTAATGTGATTCACAAATTCAAGGACCTTGGCAATGGAGATGTGCATTACGAATGGATTGTGTGCTCTTAACTGAATGTGTAGCGGTGCTGGATATATTGAGTGTTGTTGTGGATGAGTGGTAATAATAAGACAAAGTATTGAATGCTGACGATGTAGCAGGGAAAGCTGGTGAGGAAATAGGCTGGGTTTGAACTTGCACAACAATGACCCTTGCCAAGTTTAGTCCAGATTTATTTATATATATATATAATTTTTAATTCTCCCTAATGTAGATGTCCTGCTATCATTTCTGTAGTAAACAACATAGTCCTGTCGGGTCCTTATGCACACTATGTATTACAATGCATACGTTTAAAGCTTTTAGGTTGTGTGTGAAACTGTTCTGCTGTGTGGACTGCGATGAATTCCTGTGACATGTTATTGTTGTTTACTCATTTGTTTTCTGATGCCAAAACAGGGTGTGTGGTTAAACAGTGATGAATATTGGACTATATTGTCACCTGACCAGTTCATGAAAAGATGTTGTTTCTGATGCTGAGGACCAGTCCAGGTTTAACCCTCCAAACTGCCCAGTGTTCCTACTACAGTACTATCACTGCCACTAGACGTAGTAACAACACTTCCTTAGGTTTGAAGTGGATATGAGGTTTTACAAATGAAGATTCATTTGTCATATCCTCACTATGGCAGTGAGTCATGGACTGTCAGCATGTCTTACTGCACTCTCGGTCTGGCTGTCTGTCTGATTCATGAGGCCCAATGTAGTCACCTCAGATAAAATGTCAAGCTTACACTAAATTAGATGTTTTTGTTCTGTAATTTAAAAAAAAATGTATTCTTGCTCATCTTTACATGTAGCTTTATTCTACAATCCATTAGCCAGGTATATTTCATCTAGCATCACCGCCCTACCTCATTGCTACTCTTGTGTCTGTGTGTGATGTATATATTTAAAATACTATAGGAAAATACCTTACTGGTAACTCCTTTCCACATGTATATGTAAACTCGTAACCTCAATACTACACAGTTGATATCATTATTGGGAAATCTGTTTTCTAACCTGCTTACTAAAGATGCGACTGTCAAGGGATGCCCAGTTGTCTCCAAATATATATTTCAAATCATTGCTATGCTGTAACTTTGATGGGTGTTTTACGTCACTTTCTGAGATTTTCATGGTTGATGGTGCTACCAGCAAACAGATTAACTGATCTGTGTCTCTTACCTCAAATGGTGCTAAGTTTTTCTATGTATGTTTTTATTCTCATTAAGCTGTTTATTCAGGTTGGTGATCCCAAAATCAACGACAAGTCAAATTTCTTATTGTTTAAATCATACATTCTGGTTGTAGCAAAATCAACTCTGGTGTTGTTTTTAAGTCAAGTACTTCATAATTCCTAGTTCATCTTAAAATATATTTTTAGCAGTTATCTGCATACTTAGGAATTGGACAATTTGAGCTTGCTTCAGATTTTGACTTGATCTCAGATCAACATTTAACCAAATACTGCTATTAGCTTGTTGCATATTGGCTTCATGGGCAGTTGTGCTAAAACCATTTTCTAACTGGACTGGGCAGGTCAATAAGAGAGATTTGGTCCTCAGTAAATGTTTGGTTATCCACAGGTCAATGCTGTGACAACACTTCTACAGACAGATTGCAGTTACAGTACAAGGTTATTTCTAAGCAGTGTCTAGTATTTAGCTGAACATTCAATATTGGGTTGGATGGGATTGTGAATTTATCTCAGAGAATATTAAATGTACTCCTAATTTTTTTAAATATTGTAAAAATATTTTATAGATGGGTGTGAACTGTCCTGACAACCTCTTGTTGATATGTGACATAATTTGAAAAATGTCGAAAATGCATCAATTTCACCTCTGAAAATTGGAATCGCAATCAATCACAAGTTGTTTTTTTTTTCACTTCTTGTTGATCTTCTTCATTCTTGCTTCTCTTCCTGACCCTAGGAAGAGTAGCTTCTGCAAAAGCTAATGGGGAGCCAAATAAACAAATTCATAAAAGATATATATAAATAATTGCAAATATGCTCAATTGCTGTGAACCAGAACCATAGATCTATGAACAGTATATGGACTCTGTGTATATGTACTCCATCTGTGGCTCTGCTGTCGTCATGTGGTCTTTTTACATCCCTCTTTTCTTGGATTCAGAGATACAGGTTTCAGGAACAGTCTAGTTTTTGAGATCATACATATTCTTGTGTAAGGTGGTGTGCGGAGCCAAGATCTGTGAATTTTGTCCTTGGGAAGGGGGTGTGGCCTCATCAGTGTGTCCTAGGGAGGGACTGAGACCCTCAGTCACCATCCCCAAAAGGTGTCATACAGAAAGAAAAGGTTATAAATATACATGTCCTTGCAAATTGGTCACACTTCTGCCATGCAATCGATTTTGGCGCTTAGCATAATTTTGTGTTTGATGCGGTCCAGGTACACCTGTTCAATGTACAGATCAAAATAAATCCAGACTTTTATTCTACCAGAACATTTGACTCATGGCTCTTTTTCCATTGCACATCGTTGCCCTCGGGCAAAAGAAAACCTTTAAACTCCTCACAACCCCCCCCACCCCAAGGTCCAATGCAGATGTTTTTATCCAAAGATCAAATCATTTCTGGGTAACAATTATGTACCTTACTGTGATTGTTTTCAAATAAAATGGTCAAAAAGAAACAAATTACTTACTTCTCAAGCAAGAATTTTGCTAGGACTGTCTGGGAATGGTTTGAGTGGGGAGGGGAAAACTGAAAACTAGCTGCTATTGGAAGAGAGTTCTGTAACTCTATTGGTCTATTAACTAATTTGTCGCCTGGTGATTACACCAGGCAAGTCCAAACTTAGTCTCACCAAACAGGAGAAATTTCAGGCAGACTTTTCAAGCAGCTCCTGAGTGGCGCATCGGTGTAAGGTACTGCATCTCCGTGCTAGAAGCGTCACTACAGACACCATGGTTCAAATCCAGGCTGTATCACCACCAGCCATGATTGGGAGCCCCATGCGGCAGACAATTGGCCAAGCATCGTCTGGGTTTGTTCGGTGTAGGCTGTCATTGTAAATAAGAATTTGTTCTTAACTGACTTGCCTGGTTAAATAAAATGATCAAATGGATCCATTCCACTAATTGCACTCCAGTAATTACCATGAGTTTATCCTTCCCATTTAAGGTGCCACCAACTTCCTGTGGTTCAAAGGCACTTAAATCTTTTGTCTTGCCCATTCACCCCCTGAATGGCACACATACACAATCCATGTCTCCAATTGTATTATTTAACCTGTCTCCTCCCCTTCATCTACATTGATTTGAAGTAGATTTAACAAGTGACATCAATAAGTGATCATAGCTGTTCTATCCACCTGGTCAGTCTGTCGTGGAAAAAGCAGGTGTTGCAGGTGTAGAAGCACAGTGGCTAGGAAAAACTCCCTAGAAAGGCCAAAACCTAGCCTGGTTCCTCTCTAGGTTTCTTCCTATGAGGGGTTGCCAGTCCTCTTCTGGCTGTGCCGGGTGGCGATTATAACAGAACATGGCCAAGATGTTCAAATGTTCATAAATAATAATAATCATAGTAGTTGCTGACCTGTTGCACCCTCGACATCTCAGGATTAAATGTCAGTTGGCTTTTCATATCCGATCATTGAGAGTATCTCTACCTCTACTGCTGTCTCTAGAGAGTTGAAAACAGCAGGTCTGGGATAGGTAGCATGTCCGGTGAACAGGTCAGGGTTCCATAGCCTCAGGCAGAATAGTTGAAACTGGAGCAGCAGCACGGCCAGGTGGATTGGGGACAGCAAAGAGTCATCATGCCAGGTAGTCCTGAGGCATGGTCCTAGGGCTCAGGTCCTCCTAGAGAAAGAAAGAGAGAATTAGAGAGAGCATACTTAAATTCACACAGGACACCGGATAAGACAGGAGAAATGCTCCAGATATAACAGACTTCCCTAGCCCCCCGACACAAACATCTGCAGCATAAATACTGGAGGCTTAGACAGGAGGGGCACAAACCAGATAGGAAGACCACGTTAGTGACTCAACCCACTCAAGTGACGCAACCCTCCTAGGGACGGCACGGAAGAGCACCAGTAAGCCAGTGACTCAGCCCCTGTAATAGGGTTAGAGGCAGAGAATCCCAGTGGAGAGAGGGGAACCGGCCAGGCAGAGACAGCAAGGGCGGTTCGTTGCTCCAGTGCCTTTCCGTTCACCTTCACACTCCTGGGCCAGACTACACTCAATCATAGGACCTACTGAGGAGATGAGTCTTCAATAAAGACTTAAAGGTTGAGACCGAGTCTACGTCTCTCACATGGGTAGGCAGACCATTCCATAAAAATGGAGCTCTACAGGAGAAAGCCCTGCCTCCAGCTGTTTGCTTAGAAATTCTAGGGACAATTAGGAGGCCTGCGTCTTGTGACCGTAAAGTATGTGTAGGTATGTACGGCAGGATCCAAATCAGAAAGATAGGTAGGAGCAAGCCCATGTAATGCTTTGTAGGTCAAAAGAGAGATTAGGGTCCAGAGTAATGCCGAGGTCCTTCACAGTTTTATTTGAGACGACTGTACAACCATCAAGATTAATTGTCAGATTCAACAGAAGATCTCTTTGTTTCTTGGGACCGAGAACAAGCATCTCTGTTTTGTCCAAGTTTAAAAGTAGAAAGTTTGCAGCCATCCACTTCCTTATGTCTGAAACACGGCTTCTTTGCAAATTTGGGGCTTCACCATGTTTCATCGAAATTTTCAACTGTGTGTCATCCGCATAGCAGTGAAAGTTAACATAATGTTTTCGAATGACAACCCAAGAGGTCAAATATATAGTGAAAACAATAGTGGTCCTAAAACAGAACCTTGAGGAACACCAAAAGTATTATTGCGTCAGGTCAAGTGCAGTTAGGCTACTTTTTTGTTGTTGCTTCAGGACAAAGTTGTGCAGTTAGCCTACTTTTCAGGACAATATCATATAAAATTTGATGTAAAATTATGGCCTTGATCAATGTTTATTCCAACATATCCACTGACATTCACAGGGTCATAAATTCTATGGGCCAAAGGAGCCTAATTGAGCAGTTAGGATCATACCCTCTGATAGTGAGGACAGTTAGCTTGAGGACAGTGACAGCGAGGAAGAATGGGCCCCAAGAATCAGGTTTGAGAGGCAGTGAAATACTAGTTTATGCCCAACTTGTATTATCTTATGAAATGAGTGCTTATTTCTACCAGGTTCACTTAATAAATGTTCTGAACATATCTGATTTTCCTTGGTGTTTTAGTACCCTCATGGTACAGCATTATCAGAATGCCTATATCTTGGAAAAACCTAAATGTGTGGAGTAGAGTTAAAGATTTCATTTTATTTAGCATTCTGTCTCTAACTTATTGGCCTAGTCAAATAAAGGTTAAATAAATATAGGCCGACTGTATGTTTATGAAAAAAAAAAAAATCTGTTAATCGCTTAAAAACAAACCTACCCGAGTCTCAAGCTCAGAAAATAGTCTAACTTTGTCAGTCTTTTGTTGTTGACAGCAACTTTGACTGGAGTTGTGAAACCAAGCAGGCAGACAAATAGAGATGAGCCCAGTGATACATCACAGCTCTGCTGAGCGTAGCATACGCAAATTAGACACCTTGTTTGGTATTTAGATTAGCATTATGGCATTTTACAGTAGATCACACATAAGCTCTGTATGCACTCTGAATTCTTTTCCTATCATCGCTGAGATCAATCCTCGCTCCCCATCTCTTCCTGGAGCTTTGACTTTGGATATGGGACACAGGCTGGCGGGCTGTGTCTGATGTGCTGGTTTCACACGAGGCGGAGTGGGCTGGGGATTAAAAGGCAGATTGATCTGGGTGTCAGCCAGAGATAAGCGGACAGGGGCTCTCTGATTTATTGGGGAGACGGGAAGTTAATATCAGCCCACATGCTGCAGTGGCACACAAAAACAAGAAAATCTGGCAATACTCAGGGTTTAGAATGTATGACAATGTCAAAGCTCCAGTGTAATATTAAACGAGCAATTATTGCAGCGATTGAGAATCTCAATCTTTTACAATGTTGTGGGTGGTGGTGGGGGGGACAGATTTTTGGCTGTTTTGCATTGAATTAGTCTTTTGTATGTTGTTAAATATGGTGGTGAAATGGCACTCCTTGTGAGCAAGCCCTTTCTGTTTGCCTCATAATGCATTCCATGTATTATTGCCTTACTAAGCAATGTGTTGTGCAGCTAGGCTTTTTCTCTGCCCAAGGGGACTGCTCAATGTCATTAACGCTAACAGTTGCCACATGCCTGAAATGTATTGCTGCATCCGTTATTGACAATGAGATGATTCAGTGTAGTAATGATGGATTGGCCTAGGAGGAACAGCCAGGGTTGGGCTCTGCCTCCTGCAACCAAGTGTCGGTATACTGTGTCCTTTTAGTCACTGCTGCAGTACTGGAGACACATTCATCTTAAACACTGTTTACATTACACATTGTAGGGTATTCATTTAAATCCCTTTATATTGCTGTTGGTTTTAAAAACCTGTGTTAAAGACAACAGTGACAACAGGTCTACATACTATACCTTGCATTTGAACAAATATGACCACATACTCCATTGCCACAGTCTTGACCAATACATTACATGATATCTGCAGTATAATCAACAGGATCTGAAAAGAAATTGTGCTAGGCCTTTGTTCCCTCTCAGAAACCGTTGCCTATTAGGATATCTAAATTAACATTCACAATAGTAGGAAGAGGCTGATGTGACATTTGCTATGAAAGCCTGAGTCTCATTCTACCATCAGCAGTTCTCAAGATAATGAGAGTATGAATAGAAACCTGGCAGCGGTGATCAGCTCCACTGTTCTATTTAGACCAGGCCTCATAGAGGGAAGTTCAGTCATATGGTTTAATTCTGTTTGGCCAGTTTGGTGTGACCTGTCTGCTGCCTTTCAGTTAGACCACCCAGGTGAAGGATCCCTTATTCATTATTAGTGAAAATAGTGACAGAAGGAGTCAACTATTATTTCTAAGCACACTGTGTGTGACCACTGGAATCCTTAGCTTTGGCGGTTAAATCATGCTATTTTGAGACAATTGGAGAAAGAGGGGGTGGTGTTATAGAGCAGAGAGGTGAGTGGCACCTCAAAATGTATGCCTGCTTTCACATCATTAAAAACCTTGGTGACCCTGAACACTATTTCACTCTCAGCGCTTGAGCTGCCATTGGTGACGGGTGGGAGTCTGGAGAGGTGTCAGCTCCGACACGGACTGGTTTAATCAGCGCTGCTGCTCCCAGGCTAACGTCCATCAGACTCCCTTTGATGTGCTGTCAGATAGCTAGGCCCCGGCCGCCTACTTCAGTCAGCACCTACCGACGCTTCACATTTCATCCCTTACCTGGGAGTGGGCTTAATTGGGCCGATTCTGGGACAAATGCTCTAGCCGGAGGGGGACACAAGTTATGGAGACAGAAGGTAATGGAGAGTGTGTAGAGATAAATAGTCCTGCAGGCATCTATTTAGAATTCCTCATGTGAAGAACCCACTCCATAATAAACTGGTGGTCTTTTGACAGTCTTGAAGCACAGCAGTGTCTCTGCGTGTGGAGTCAGTAGAGCGGTTAATACTATGTATCATATGGGAGACTATTACTGGCTACACAGACGTAAGTAGTCATGCATCTGCCATACCGTTGAAAAAGCCTGTAGGAGAGGAATCTGTTTTTGTCCAATTTGCAGCCCTGGTGAGGTACATACCCCATGTGTCCATATTGTTACTGAACCTACAGACAGCTGCCGCCTTCTCTTATGGTTCTGATCTCAACTATCCAGTTGTTTCAAACTCAATGCTCAAGATTCCATGTGAAAGACTTCCCCATATGTTGTCTTTGTTTTGTTTTTTCCCCCCAATATAATCAAAATACCTCAAAATCATCTGTATGAGTGCACAGTAGAGGGGTTTTAGCTCTAAGTACTATTGTGGATGATTGGTATTCACTTATAGTATTTACCGATAGGTATACATTACTTTTCCAGATCACAGTGACTAATCATTGAGTGAAATCTTGCAACAGTAAATGCTATTTTATGGTTATACTATATTGATGCGTACACATTGATCCAGCTAATGTTGTCGAAGCATTTGCTTTTTGTTCTGAGTCATTTATTTTTGTGCTGCTCTTTTTTTCATGTTAGTAAATAAACTCCAGGGTTAACAGACAATGAGATTCGTATAATGAATTCTGCCATTGGTCTTCAAAGTCATCAAATCATTTGCATGGTTAAGCATGCCAATCAAGCAATCAGGTTAAAATCTCTCACTCTCTCCCCCAATCCATCCATGGTGGTCCTGGTGTCCATGGAAGAGGTGTCTGGAGACATTCTGCTATAGGGGCCAGTGTGACTGGGATGCCCTCTAGTCAGCTTCTCATCCCCGGAGGGTAACAGAGAGGACGTCAGTCTTAACACTATCTCCCGCAGCCCCATAGACACAGTCTCTTGTGTCTCTTATAATATTGAATACAGAGAATGATGTAAAAATGAGATGAGTCTCTTATGCTTCTCTCCCTCTCCCATGTGCGCGCACGAGCGCACACACACACACACTAGAATGAAATGTTGAGGAGGTTTGGTGTCTGTGCGGGACCATATGTCCATGGAGTCTCACATTCTCACAAATTGGCCTTATTTAAAAGGAAATGGGTTAGGTGGCTCAGACACCTTACCTTCCTTTGATTACTCTCTCTTTTTCTTGAGCGGGAGGCTTTAAAATGGCTTCGATTAATGCATAATGTTCCCTCAATTAAAAAATCCAAAGTGATCATGAATTTTTCATTCTTGGAGCGTTTAAGCTAATTATGGCACAAATGAAGAACATTGTGGTGAAACTCCACAAAGGGGTCTGACATTGACGGCCAATGTCACTGTCACAGGGCCACTCTGCTGCGATGCTAATCACCACAGCTGTTTAATATTCCTGCCTGTGTATTCTCCTCTCTACTGTCCTCTATCAACGCTCTCTCACCCTCCATCAGTCTCTCTCACCCACCCTATTTCTCACTCTCTCTCTCTCCCTCTCTCTCTCTGTGGATGGTGTTTATAATGGAAATTAACTAATTGTTGTAATATAATTTTAATGATTATATAATGCAGTAAATATAGCTTGTTACTTGCTAAGCAATTTTGTCACATTTCAAGGGCAATCAATTTGTATAAGATCAAATCTGCCCGCCTCTGTCATGAGAGACAAAGGGAATATTGGGCTGCTCCCCCGACTAGATATTCATGACAACCCACTGACAGCCTCAACAATGACTCTAATGATAGACAACGTGTCAGCAATATGGAGGTCACTTACTGCCTGCCTGAATATCTGCTGAATTGATGATACATTGATGGGAAGTTGATATACACTACCATTCAAAAGTTTGGGGTCACTTAAAATGTCCTTGTTTTGAAAGAAAATCACATTTTTCGTCCTTTAAAATAACATGAAATTGATCAGAAATACAGTGTAGACATTGTTAATGTTGTAAATGACTATTGTAGCTGGAAACGGCAGATTTTTAATTGAATATCTACATAGGCGTACAGAGGCCCATTATCAGTAACCATCACTCCTGTGTTCCAATGGCACGTTATGTTAGCTAATCCAAGTTTATCATTTTAAAATTCTAATTGATCATTAGAAAACCCTTTTGCAATTATGTTAGCACAGCTGAAAACTGTTGTGCTGATTAAGAAGCAATAAAACTGGCCTTCTTTAGACTAGTTGAGTATCTGGAGCATCAGCATTTGTGGGTTCGGTTACAGGCTCAAAATGGCCAGAAACAAAGAACTTCTGAAACTCGTCAGTCTATTCTTGTTCTGAGAAATGAAGGCTATTCTATGGGGTTGAGGTCAGGTGATTGTGAAGGCCAAATCATCTGATGCAGCACTCCATCACTCTCCTTCTTGGTCAAATAGCCCTTTTACAGCCTGGAGTTGTGTTGGGTCATTGTCCTGTTGAAAAACAAATGATAGTCCCACTAAGCGCAAACCAGAACGCATGGAGTATTGCTGCAGAATGCTGTGGAAGCCATGCTGGTTAAGTGCACCTTGAACTCTAAATAAATCACATACAGTGTCACCTTCAATGCACCATCACACCTCCTCCATGCTTCAGGGTGGGAACCACACATGCAGAGATCTTCCGTTCACCTACTCTGCGTCACAAAGACATGGCGGTTGGAACCAAAAATCTCAAATTTGGACTCATCAGACCAAAGGACAACTACTACTGCATCAATATGTTTTGACCATGACAGTTTACAATCTGGGGTTACTCCAAGCAGTTTAGTCATCTAAACTTGCTCAATTTCCACATGATTTATAACAAGATTTAGTTCAGGTTTAGGGTTGAGTGAGTGATTTGTCCCAAAAACAATGCTTTTAGTTTTAGAAATATTTAGGTCTAACTTATTCCTTGCCACCCACTCTGAAGGTAACTGCAGCTCTTTGTTGAGAGTTGCAGTCATTTCAGTCACTGTAGTAGCTGACGTGTATAGTATTGAGTCATCTGCATACATAGACACTCTGGCTTTACTCAAAGTTAGTGGCATGTCGTTAGTAAATTTGGAAAATGCAAGGGGCCTAAACAGCTACCCTGGGGAATTCCTGATTCTAACTGGATTATATTTGAGAGAATTCCATTAAAGAACACCCTCTGTGTTCTGTTAGACAAGTAACTCTTTATCTACATTATAGCAGGGGGTGTAAAGCCATAACACATGTGTTTTTCGGGCAGCAGACTATGTCAATGTCAAAAACTGCACTGAAGTCTAACAAGACAGCCCCCACAATCATTTTATCATCCATTTCTCTCAGCCAATCATCAGTCATTTGTGTAAGTGCAGTGCTTGTTGAGTGTCCTTCCCTATAAGCATGCTGAAATTCTGATATGTAGTGCCTTATACTGCTGTGCCACTCGGGAGCCCGACAGTAACTTAGACTGGAGTTGTAAAACCAGGCAGACAGACTAATAGAGATGAGCCATGATAAACTCAGCAAAAAAGAAACGTCCTCTCACTGTCAACTTCATTTATTTTCAGCAAACGTAACATGTGTAAACATGTGTAACCTTTCAGGTTATGTCGATATAGGACTCGTTTTACTGTGGATATGGATACTTTTGTACCTGTTTCTTCCAGCGTCTTCACAAGGTCCTTTGCTGTTGTTCTGGGATTGATTAGCACTTTTCACACCAAAGTACGTTCATCTCTAGGAGACTGAACGCGTATCCTTCCTGAGTGGTATGACGGCTGGTGTCCCATGGTGTTTATACTTTCATACTATTGTTTGTACAGACGAACGTGGTACCTTCAGGCGTTTGGAAATTGCTCCCAAGGATGAACCAGACTTCCAAGTCAGTAGAAAGGCCTCTTGGAGTGGGTTCTTCACATGAGGAATTAAAAAAAAAAATCTGAGGCTGATTTATTTTGATTTCCCCTTTATGTCAAGCAAAGAGGCACTGAGTTTGAAGGTAGGCCTTGAAATACATACACAGGTACACTTCCAATCTACTCAAATGATTAGCCCATCAGAAGCTTCTAAAGCCCTGACATAATTTTCTGGTATTTTCCAAGCTGTTTAAAGGCACAGTCAATTTAGTGTATGTGAACTTCTGACCCACTGGAATTGTGATACATTGAATTATAAGTGAAATAGTCTGTCTGTAAACACTTGTTGGAAGAATGACTTGTGTCATGCACAAAATAGATGTCCTCACCGACTTGCAAAAACTATAATTTGTTAACAAGAAATTTGTGGAGTGGTTGAAAAACTAGTTTTAATGACGCCAACCTAAGTGTATGTAAACTTCCGACTTCAACTGTAACAAGATTCAACAACTGAGACATAAACTGAACAGGTTCCACAGACGCGACTGACAGAAATTGAATAATGTGTCCCTGAACAAAGGGGGGTCAAAATCAAAAGTAACAGTCAGTATCTGGTGTGGCCACCAGCTGCATTAAGTACTGCAGTGCATCTCCTCATGGATTGCACCAGATTTGCCAGTTCTTGCTGTGAGAATTTACCCCACTCTTCCATCAAGGCACCTGCAAGTTCCCAGACATTTCTGGGGGGAATGGCCCTAGCTCTCACCCTCGGATCCAACAGGTCCCAGACGTGCTCAATGAGATTGAGATCCGGGCTCTTCGCTGGCCATGACAGAACACTGACATTCCTGTCTTGCAGGAAATCACCCACAGAACGAGCAGTATGGCTGGTGGCATTGTCATACAGGAGGGTCATGTCAGGATGATCCATGTCAAGACATCCTCCTCCCTGTTACGCACAGCGTTGAGATTGCCTGTAATGAAAACAAACTCAGTCCGATGATGCTGTGACACACCGCCCCAGACCATGATGGACTCCGAATCGATCCCGCTCCAGAGTACAGGCTTCGGTGTAATGCTCATTCCTTCGACGATAAACGCGAATCTGACCATCACCCCTGTTGAGACAAAACCGTGACTCGTCAGTGAAAAGCACTTTCTGCCAGTACTGTCTGGTCCAGCGACGGTGGGTTTGTGCCCATAGGTGACGTTGTTGCTGGTGATGTCTGGTGAGGACCTACCTTACATCAGGCCTGCAAGACTTCAGTCCAGCCTCTCTCAACCTATTGCAGACAGTCTGAGCACTGATGGAGAGATTGTGTGTTGGTGGTGTAACTCGGGCAATTGTTGCCATCCTGTACCTGTCCCGCAGGTGTGATGTTCGCATGTACCGATCCTGTGCAGGTGTCGTTAGACGTGGTCTGCCACTGCAAGGACGATCAGCTGTCCGTCCTGTCTCCCTGTAGTGCTGTGTTAGGCGTCTCACTGGACGGACATTTCAATATATTGCCCTGGCCACATCTGCAGTCCTCATGCCTCCTTGCAGCCTGCCTAAGGCACATTCACGCAGATGAGCAGGGACCCTGGGCATCTTTCTTTTGGTGTTTTTCAGAGTCAGTAGAAAGGCCTCTTTAGTGTCCTAAGTTTTCATAACTTTGACCTTAATTGCCTACCGTCTGTAAGCTGTTAGTGTCTTAACGACCGTTCCACCAGTGCATGTTCATTAATTGTTTTTGGTTCATTGAACAAGCATGGGAAACAGTGTTAAACCCCTTTACAATGAAGATCTGTGAAGTTATTTTGGATTTTTACGAATTATCTTTGAAAGACAGGGTCCTGAAAAAGGAACGTTTCTTTTTTTGCCGAGTTTACATTACACATTTCTGGGATCTTTTATTTCAGCTCATGAAACATGGGACCAACACTTTACATTTTACGTTTGCGTTTACATTTTTGTTCAGTGCAATAACTATGGGGCTATAACATTGACACAAGACCCTGATAGGAGGACTTATGATACAAGAACAACAACTAACTTGAGTAAGGAAGTCATCTGTAAAGAAATCAAAGCAATCATCAAAGAGAAACTCCATAGTCCTAGTAGGCCTACAGACCATCAGTACTGTCTGCGTGTGTATATCAGAAGCCTATACACGAACAGAATCCCTGTGTCCTTTGAAAAGGTCTGTAGTGAGCTGTGATGCTTTATATTAATAGCATTACTACGTTTCTGGAAGCAATGCTGATTAAATATTCATTGACTTTGATTACAGTGAAATTAAGACTGAAGCCTCGTCTCAAATCCAGAGGAATAATGGCACTGTAAATAATGCATTGTTCCTAAATCGAGAACAGCAGATTTGACGCCCCAACCCTGATTGTTTAGCCATTTGTCTGAGGCAGTCATTCTCTGTGTACATATTTAGATATCACTGCAGTGGCACTCTGACAGCAAGATGGCTCTCACAGGCTGTCTTGACTTTGGAAAACTTAGTGGAGAGGTATGAGCACACTGGGCGAGGTTAGGCTGACTGATATTGTAATTGTACTGTAGTTTGGTTGTATGACCATGTCATCAATAATCAACGGTCCTGCTGTCCATTTTGTGTCCTTTTTGCAATTTAAAACGATTATATTTAGTTCCTTCAATGCACTTTGGTTACTGTATCAAATCAAAGTTTTGTTGGTGTCTGTGTGTGTGTGTGTGTGTGGGGGGGGGGGGGGGGGGTGGAGTTCTCAACAAAACAGCCCCGTTTAATGTCTACTTAACTTTCTGAGTCATACATTGTCATCAGTTAGTGATTAGATGTATACCTTTTAAGTAAAGATTGGAAATGCATTCATATTTATATTCCTTGGCACATCAACTGTTTTCTCAGCTTAACACAAACTCATATGATGAGGAAGGGTTAGAGTAGAAAGGGAGAGTGAGGAAAAAACGATTTATTTCCTCTTTTTAAGTTTCAGCATCGGTCATTTAGCTGGCTTGTTTATTTAAATGTTAATGTGCCGCAAGTGAAACATGCATTGCAAATCGAGTTGAGAAGAAAGTGAACTTCCAATAAGAAGTGGCAAGCGTTTGCTTTTGAAAGAGCCTGCGTGAGTTTATCTTTGTCCTTTACTCCGTTTTAAGAGGGCTACAAAGTTGGGAGTTTTGTGTGAAGATGAAATCTCCCCTGTGACTGTGAATAATTAATGATAAATGATTCCATTCTCGACCATCACTACCGCCACCATCACCATCCACACCAATCCCTTTGTGCCAGATAAGTATTACAATTTCAGTCTTATCAGTCTTCTAAGACTTGAGATGTAGAAGTTGCTGTCAGTCGGCGAAAGCTGTGAAGTACCAGCCTTGTGACATTATGTTAAAATAAACCATAAACCTTGATTAACTGTGACCTGACATGCCACCACTCTCCTCTCAAATAAAGAGGCTGCTATTTTGGGTGGGAGGGGTGGGCAGACACAAGAGGAAAGTTACAGAAAGGGTTTTATACATTCACGTTTTATTGGCCTCATGTATGGGATACGCATGGTAACATTGTCCAAAGAAATGCTTACTTGCAAGTTTCATCTCTGCAATGCAACAACAATAAGAAATAATACAAGATGAGGATACGAACATAAAGTAAATGGCTCAGTAGAATATCATATATTTTTTAGCATACGTATAATACAGGAAGGAACTATTTATAGTCCAATATTTATACATGAATTGGGGAGGGGGGATTGGTTGGCAGAGTCTGGGAGCAGCAGTTGTGTTGTGTGTGTAGCATGAATGTACAGTTGGAGAACAGGCAGTTAACCCACTGTTCCCAGGCCGTCATTGAAAATAAGAATTTGTTCTTAACTGACTTGCCTGGTTAAATAAAGGTAAAATAAAATTAAATTAAATTAAAACTCGTTTTTCAACCACTCCACAAATTTCTTGTTAACAAACTATAGTTTTGGCAAGTCGGTTAGGACATCTACTTTGTGCATGACACAAGTCATTGTTTACAGACAGATTATTTCACTTATAATTCCCCGTATCACAATTCCAGTGGGTCAGAAGTTTACATACACTGAATTGACTGTGCCTTTAAACAGTTAGGACAATTCCAGAAAATGATGTCATGGCTTTAGAAGCTTCTGATAGGCTAATTGACATAATTTGAGTCAATTGGAGGTTTACCTGTGTATGTATTTCAAGGCCTACCTTCAAACTCAGTGCCTCTTTGCTTGACATCATGGGAAAATCAAAATAAATCAGCCAAGACCTCAGAAATTCTTTTGTAAACCTCCACAAGTCTGGTTCATCCTTGGGAGCATCTTCCAAATTCCTGAAGGTACCACGTTCATCTGTACAAACAATAGTACGCAAGTATAAACACCATTGGACCAGGCAGACGTAATACCGCTCAAGAAGGAGACGCGTTCTGTCTCCTAGAGATGAACGTACTTTGGTGCGAAAAGTGCAAATCAATCCCAGAACCACAGCAAAGGACCTTGTGAAGATGGTGGAGGAAACAAGTACAAAAGTATCTATATCCACAGTAAAACGAGTCCTATATCAACATACCCTGAAAGGTTGCTCAGCATGGAAGAAGCCACTCGGGACGAAGATCGTACTTTTTGGAGGAATGTCCTCTGGTCTGATGATGTTATGTTATGATGATGTTATGTTTGGTCATAATGACCATCGTTATGTTTGGAGGAAAAAGGGGGAGGCTTGCAAGCTGAAGAACACCATCCCAACCGTGAAGCACGGGGGTGGCAGCATCATGTTGTGGGGGTTCTTTGCTGCAGGAGAGACACAAAATAGATGGCATCATGAGCAAGGAAAATGATGTGGATATACTGAAGCAACATCTCAAGACATCAGTCAGGAAGTTAAAGCTTGGTCGCAAATGGGTCTTCCAAATGGACAATGACCCCAAGCATACTTCCACAGTTGTGGCAAATGGCTTAAGGACAACAAAGTCAAGGTATTGGAGTGGCCATCACAAAGCCCTGACCTCAATCCTATAGAACATTTGTGGGCAGAACTGAAAAGGTGTGTGCGAGCCAGGAGGCCTACAAACCTGACTCAGTTACACCAGCTCTGTCAGGAGGAATGGGCATAAATTCACCCAACTTATTGTGGGAAGCTTGTGGAAGGCTACCTGAATCGTTTGACACAAGTTAAACAATTTAAAGGCAATGCTACCAAATACTAATTGAGTGTATGTAAACTGCTGACCCACTGGGAATGTGATGAAATAAATAAAAGCTGAAATAAATCATTCTCTACTATTATTCTGACATTTCACATTCTTAAAATAAAGTGGTGATCCTAACTGACCTAAGACAGGGAATTTTTACTAGGATTAAATGTCAGGAATTGTGGAAAAATGAGTTTAAATGTATTTGGCTAAGGTGTATGTAAACTTCCGACTTCAACTGTATATGTGTGTGTGCGTGAGTAAGTGCATGTGTCCTAAGGTGTGGTGAAACAGAGCAGGTGGTCAGTCCAGTTCATGTGATCAGCAGTCTGATGGCTTGTACATAGAAACTGTCTTTGAGCCTGTTGGTATTCAGTTTTGAAATGGCCTAATGTGCCAGTACTATATGAGTTATGATCCAAACGGTTGGTCCAAATGTGTATAAAGTAGTGTTTGGACCCCCCAGGTAGAGAGTAATAGGCTCAGGGGCCTCCCAGTGAGTGCGGCCTGCAGCACAGCTCCCAACCCAGCCTGCAGTTGGGGAATGTCCTTCTGCCTGCTGGCTGCTCAGGACCTGACTGAGGCTAATGGATTGCTACACACCTTGCGACATCTCAGCACTTTCCCCCAGCTCAAGCACTGCTCACAAATTACCTTCACATAATGTTATTTGTCGCAGAGTGAAAAGTTTGAAGGAGGACAAGGGTGTATAAAAGGAAAGGTAGACTGGCCACTTGCCTCCTCACTGATGAATATTCCTCCGGGGAAGGAGAGGAGACAGGGAGGGACAGGGCCGTTGTGCAGTGGCTGAAGGAGTGGGTGCTAAAGGCCACAGGAGGGGAGGGTTATCAATCAGCTGCTGTGGCAGCTGAGATGAGGGGTGAGGACGAAGGGAGGCCCTATGGGAGTCTTAAAATCTGCGGAGACTGAGGCGGTTCTGTCCTGTTCGGCTCCTGTCTGACTGTGTGTACCTGAACAGGATGCTGAGGGCCCTCTTCACTCAGGTCTCACACCGCACTGCAGCAGGACATGTTATCACTGCTCAGCACCTGGCTGGGCCCAGTATCATTCTTCTGTCTCTCACACTCATTTTCGTCAAAGTCTTATTCAACTGAATCTGCTGTGGAATTCTCTATGACTATGAGATATTTTCACTCAGTGAGCACCAGCACCATACCACCCTGTATCCCACTGCTGGCTTGCTTTTGAAGCAAAGCAGGCTTTCTCCTGGTTGGTCCCTGGATGTGAGACCAGATGCTTCTGGAGGTTGTGTTGGAGGGCCAGTAGGAGGCACCCTTTCATCTGGTCTATAATATATATCCCAATGTTCCAGGGCAGTGATTGGGGACATTGCTCTGTGTAGGGGGGTGTTAAACAGGTGTCTTGACTCTCTGTGGTCACTGAAGGTCCCATGGCACTTATTGTATGAGTAGGGGTGTTAAGCCTCGTGTCCTGGCTAAATTCCCAATCTGACCATCATGCTCACCTAATCATCCCCAGCTTACAATTGGTGCATTTGTCTCCTCTCCTCTGTAACTATGCACCAGGTTGTTGCTGTGAATGTGTTCTCAGTCAACTTACCTGGTTAAATAACGAAAGCACTGGGATTCTGAATAGGAGTGGACTTGTAAGTACCTTCTCTTAGTATTATTCACACAGACACCAAACTCAATGAAGCAGCTGCGTAGTTTAAAATCCAACTCATTCTGTTTCTGAGGGAATCTGTTTTTCCCTGGCTAATGCGATATTGGCCTTAAGTAGCTGTAAGGGTGGAGAGTGGAGGGCCTGACACTCAACGAGTAAACTGACAAGTGTTGTCCCTCCTCACTGTCACCGGCTGGTCCCCAGAGACTGCATTATAGGAGCTGACATTAAGTGCCCTCCCCTGCCAGGCCCATGTTAATTAGAGACCTCTAAAACGGTCAGATAACCCAGACCCATAGAAACAAACAGCATCTTCATGTCCATAGAGCCGGAGGCAGCAGATTGCTCGGCCCTCTCTACTGCCACTCCCAGATTGCACCATGTCTCAGAGCAAGGGACCAGAGATCGGTAGAACACGGTTTAAACATTGTGCACATGTTGGTTATTGGGTCATATAGCTCACCATGATACATCAGGTCATATGTACTGTATGTAGAAGTTTTTACATTGGCTCATATTGTACTGTATGTACTCAACCAAGTGGCCATTTGTGCATTAGATCACACAATGTTTAAATGCAGGGGTCCGCATAAGTATACTGTACATGACATGGGCTAAAAGAAAAGGAAATGCTGCACACTCTAGTACAGGGTAGGCAACTAGATTCAGATTAGTTTTTGTCGGTGGGGCCGGACCATAATTCGAAAACATTTTACACTGCAAATTGACGACATCTAAGCCAAAAAAGAGATGTAATTACATTGAGACATGATAACATATGCCTATTTTTATTTCAGGGGTAGATCAGCTTTCATACTGGAGATAGATTGTGGTTTCCATCAATGTAATTGTCTACATAATTTCTTATCCCCCATATAAGTTTTTGTAAATATATATATAAAATATATATAAATATATTTTTTATATACAGTCGGAATTTTACATACACTTAGGTTGGAGTCATTAAAACTTGTTTTTCAACCACTCCACAAACTATAGTTTTGGCATGTCGTTTGGGACATCTACTTTGCACATGACACAAGTAATTTTTCCAACAATTGTTTACAAACAGATTATTTCACTTATAATTCATTGTATCACAATTCCAGTGTGTCAGATGTTTACATACACTAATTTGACTGTGCCTTTAAACAGCTTGGAAAATTCCAGAAAATGATGTCATGGCTTTAGAAGCTTCTGATAGGCGAATTGACATCATTTGAGTCAATTGGAGGTGTACCTGTGGATCTATTTCAAGGCCTACCTTCAAACTCAGTGCCTCTTTGCTTGACATCATAAGAAAATCAAAAGAAATCAGCCAAGACCTCAGAAAACAAATTGTAGACCTCCACAAGTCTGGTTCATCCTTGGGAGCAATTTCCAAACGCCTGAAGGTACCACATTCATCTGTACAAACAATAGTATGCAATTATAAACACCATGGGTCCAACCAGCCATGGGTCCAACCAGGGTAGCCTAGTGGTTAGAGCGTTGGACTAGTAACCGGAAGGGCAGTTAACCCACTGTTTCTAGGCCATCATTGAAAATAAGAATTTGTTCTTAACTGACTTGCCTGGTTAAATAAAGGTCAAATAAAAAATAAATAAATGACTACCACTCAGGAAGGAGACATGTTCTGTCTCCTAGATATGAACGTACTTTGGTGCGAAAAGTGCAAATCAATCCCAGAACAGCAAAAAAAGGACCTTGTGAAGGTGCTGGAGGAAACCGGTACAAAAGTATCCATATCCACAATAAAACGAGTCCTATATCGACATAACCTGAAAGACCCCTAAGCAAGGAAGAAGCCACTGCTCCAAAACCGCCATAAAAAAAGCTAGACTAAGGTTTGCAACTGTACATGGTGACAAAGACCGTACTTTTTGGAGAAATGTCCCCTGGTCTGATGAAACAAAAATAGAACTGTTTGGTCATAATGACCATCGTTATGTTTGGAGGAAAAAGAGGGATGCTTGCAAGCTGAAGAACACCATCCCAACCGTGAAGCACGGGGGTGGCAGCATCATGTTGTGGTGGTGTTTTGCTGCAGGAGGGACTAGTGCACTTCACAAAATAGATGGCATCATGAGGGAGGAAAATGATGTAGATATATTGAAGCAACATCTCAAGACATCAGTCAGGAAGTTAATGCTTCACAAATGGGTCTTCCAAAATGGACAATGACCCCAATCATACTTCCAAAGTTGTGGAAAAATGGCTTAAGGACCACACAGTCAAGGTATTGGAGTGGCTAGTTTTGGAAAGTCGGTTAGGACATCTACTTTGCACATGACACAAGTAATTTTTCCAACAATTGTTTACAGATAGATTATTTCACTTATAATTAAATGTATCACAATTCCAGTGTGTCAGAAGTTTACATACACTAAGTTGACTGTAAACTTCTGACCCACTGGAATTGTGACACAGTGAATGTAAGTGAAATAATCTGTCTGTAATCAATTGTTGGAAAAATTACTTGTGTCATGCAAAACTATAGTTTGTTAACAAGAAATTTGTGGAGTGGTTGAAAAACAAGTTTTAATGACCCCAACCTAGTGTATGTAAACTTCCGACTTCAAATGTATGTCACTCCCTTTGGTTTCTTCCCCAAGTCGTCATTGTCCCTGTTTCATGTCGGTTCGTGTTTCTTTTGTTCATTTATTAATTAAATGTATTCACTCGCTTCCCGACTCTCAGCGTACATCGTTACATTCCTTTGTTCATATGAATTATTTTGACCTAAATTGTTTTTGTTTTATAGATGAGTACTGAATTGCATAGTCTCCAAAGGCACATTTGAAAGTGTCCCATACAATAAGGGGATCTGCTGTACCTACACTACCGTTCAAAAGTTTAGGGTCACATAGAAATGGCCTCGTTTTTGAAAGAAAAGCAAAACATTTTTGGGCCATTAAAATAACATCAAATTGATCAGAAATAGTGCAGACATTGAATGTTATAAATGGCTATTGTAGCTGGAAACGGCAGATTCTTTTTTTGGGGGGGGGGGGGTTGTTGAATTTCACCTCCCTTTCTCCTCAATTTCGTGGTATCCAATTGTTAGTAGTTACTATCTTGTATCATTGCTACAACTCCTGTACGGGCTGGGGAGAGACGAAGGTCGAAAGCCATGCTTCCTCCAAAACACATCCCAACCAAGCCGCACTGCTTCTTAACACAATGCGCATCCAACCCGGAAGCCAGTCGCACCAATGTGTCAGAGGAAACACCGTGCACCTGGCGACCTGGTTAGCGTGCACTGTGCCTGGCCCGCCACAGGAGTTGCTAGTGCACAATGAGACAAGGTTATCCCTACCGGCCAAACCCTCCCTAACCCGGACAACGCTAGGCCAATTGTGCGTCGCCCCACGGACCTCCCGGCTGCAACAGAGCCTGGGCGCGAACCCAGAGTCTCTAGTGGCACAGCTAGCACTGCGATGCAGTGCCCTAGACCACTGCGCCACCCGTGAGGCCGGAAACGGCTGATTTTTAATGGAATATCTACATACGCTTACAGTGGCCCATTCTCAGCAACCATCACTCCTGTGTTCCAATGGCACGTTGTGTTAGCTAATCCAAGTTTATAATTTTAAAAGTCTAATTGATTATTAGAAAACCAGTTTGCAATTGTTAGCATTGTAGAATAGCCTTCATTTCTCAGAACAAGAATAGACTGACAAGTTCTTTAATCGAACCCACATGCTGATACTCAACCAGTCTAAAGAAGGCCAGTTTTATTGCTTCTTTAATCAGTACAGTTTTCAGCTTATGTTGGAATAAGTCAGTTATATATTTTTCTGGCCTGGTTAAAAACAATTTGTCATCCAATCGGCTTTGGTTACATTTCCAATATCCTCGCCCACGTGGAAATTCTGTAAGAGTTATATACAGTATATGCCAATCATTTGATAGGCCGACCGCATTCTGTACCCTATCAACACTTTATAAACTTTTGGTGCAAGTGAGAATGACATAAGAAAGTCAAGCCGACTAGCTTGATTGAGCCAAAAAAAAATATTTGTGGGAATACTTGATTTTAAAAAAAAATGTTGTTCCTGGTGTTTCTACATTTAATTTTTTTATTTTTACCAAAAACAAAAATCCTCCCCCAAAAATAACATTTAAAAAACATTTGGAGACCCTCCAAAAATTTTGGGACCCTCCAAATGTTTTTTAAATGTTATTTTTGGGGGAGGATTTTTGTTTTTGGTAAAAATAAAAATAAATAAATGTAGAAACACCAGGAATTTAAAAAAAAATGTCCACCTGTTACCAACTCCTGCTCTAGTGGCTCCGATGCAATCATTTATTAACCAACATTTAGCCAGCAAACTGTCCTAATCAGGGTTTCATGACTAAAATAAATTAAATGGGCTCATGAGTTCATCCTTTTCTTGCCTCGGACATGGTTTTGGAACTTGCCAGGAGGTTCTGACGACAGCAGGGCGGGCAGGGAGGTAGGGACGACAAGCAGGCACGCATAGAGGATGGAAGTGTGTCTGGCATTGGGGGCCAGAGTAGATGGAGGTGATGATGGCTCCAGTCAGAGCTGCTCAGCATGAGCTGAGGGCCGGCAGAGAGAAAGAGGGAGAAAGAGAGAGAGTAGAAAGAGAAGGAGAGAGAGTGCCAGTGCTCCCCGGTGCAGTTGGGCAGCATGACTGTGACTTCCTGCTGGCCGCCTGTCTGCTTGTCTGTCTGGGAGCTGCCGTGGCGACCCAGCTGCTGTCAGCTCGCCTCTGTGTTCCCAAGAGTGGGACAGGCACGCTGGCTGTCAACTCCACACTCGTCTCTCCTCACCATTCTCCTCCATACTCCTCTCTACTCCTCTCCTCTGCTCCTCTTTTCACTCCCTCTCCCATTGTTAACACAGCACCACAGCCTCCTAACGTATCACACTTCCCTGTGTGGATGACAAAATAAAAGATGGATATATGAGGGGAATATTTCCATCATGGACAGTTATTTACACTTTGTACTCTGGTATCATCTGAAATCAGATCTGGTTCGAATGACCCTCTGGCCCCAGTCTGTGCTTCAAGGTATCCACCACAGGCACGTTTGAGTCTGACTGTTCTGGTGCGCTCCTGTGATGACAATAAGGGGGAACAGTGTTGAAGCCAAGCTGAGAGAGTTTGACTGTGCGTGTGGCTAGTGAAAACTCATCCCGACAGCTAGCCAGCAGCCGTGTACCTGCACACAGCAAGGTGTTGGCCAGGCGGTGAGGCGTGAGGCTTTTACTGGAGAATAACACGAGCTGAGAGGGCCTTGTCACCCATTGAGGATTCCCTGCTCCTGCTGCTGTGTGACAACAAAAATAGAGGAAGAGGCAATTGGATTTGACACATTCTTTCTTTTTTAACTTGTGGGTGGTTTGCAGTGCCAGGACTTCATTTGTCAGACTTAAGGAAATAGTGTTAAACTGTGACGGTGTCACACTTAAAGAGCTATCTGTTCCACTGCCTCTGGATGCCTTTTGTTGAGGTCATAATTAATGAGAAGTGTAAAGAGCTGGTAGCTATGGTTTCCAGATAGCTGTTTGCCATGTGTCAAGGCTCCATCGGGGGGAGGGGTTGTGTTTGTGTGGGTGTTTGTTGGCATGAGTGCATACAGTGATTATATACTTACTGTTCAGTATGATTGCCAACAGTGAATCACATATTTTTCGGTTAGCGAGCATCCATATAAACAAGATAGGCCTATTCATGTTGAATATATTAAGATCATGTATTATGTGCTGCTGTCATTATTACTTACCAATGGCATGCTGATGAAGAGGAATTGTTCTTCAATCGTCTGTATTGATGACATTTTCTGTGATATCTGTAAATTATGTGTTTCCTGTTCTATAGTATAAAAGTGAGAAAATGAAGTGAGTTGAAGTGACATGGTCCCGAGCTAGTATCCCAGCTGGAGTTCCTTTCCAGCCCATATGTTTCTGCCGGGACTCTCATGGTGTTTGGCTGGGTAGGGATGTAGGGCTGGTAGCTGGTGACACTCTCGTCACCGGCTGTGTGACGGCAGAGATCGCAGCCATTCTAGTGTGGAACCCCAGAGCACATCTGAGACTAGTGTCTGTCTGTCTGTCAGGGAAGGAGCAGTATGGTCCCACCAGGGGACATGGGGGTGTCAGGGGGCTTTGGGCCTCATCCCCACACCCCTCCATCTGACAGCAAAGGTCAGGGGCTTCTCCTGCCTATCTCTCTCTGCTCCTGACAGGCCTTCCTGTGGGACCAGGCCGGGCCCCTGCTCCGGGCCCCTGCTCCGGGCTCCTGCTTGCTGACACACGCCGCGTACAATTAATATTTCATCACTGTGTTCCCTTCTCTTTTAATCCACCCACAGAGCTCCTGATAGGGGCACTTCTGATGAGAACACCTTTTCACACCCCTGATCTTCACAAAACCTGCAGAAAGTTAGGGGGGGGTCAAACATACAGCCCGTGGGTGGCTTGAGTAAAAAACACAACTCGTTGTACTTTAAAATGACAAAATTCTAATATAAACTGTATAGAGATTATAATGAACCTACATTTATACAGTTTCTTGGCTGTGTTCAGTTCGCTAATAGTCACCGGAATGAAAGCTAGACAGTCGGGGACGATCAAAAATTCAAAAACGATGGATAGAGGACTACCTTTTGTCAATTTTAACGGCGAGGAAATATAACACATTTTCAGTGCGTACCTTGTTGAAGACCGAATGCGACCACCGGGGCAAAATGTGTTTAACACCCCTGGGCCAAAGGATTTGGAGAGTATTACTGCATCACTTTGCGTATAGAATTGATAAAGATTCTACTATTCTCTTGAGAATTGCAAGTCACTGAAGACAGAGCATGGTGTTTTTTTTGCTTCTGACTGGGAGGTTAATTTTCCTGGTTTAGAGTGTTTGTTGGAGTGATTTGGAATGTTAGTCAGAGCTATTGAGAGCCTAAATGCAGAAGAGACTTGTGTTGTGCATAGAGCATGTCCGTCAGCGGAGTGATCATATCAAACAGAGATATTTGAGCCATTAATAATACATTAGCCTATCTGATGCTCCTGCTATGCAATAATCACCCATTCATCTCCCAACCTGCAGACCTGACAGACTGTCAGATAGGGGGAAATTCAAATGAGGGGGGAAGGTGGCACTAATGCCATTCTGGAAACACATACAGGGGGAGGAGTGGCAAACACATATTACCTACAGCTTATTATAGAGAGAGATGTTCTATAAAGGCCTCTATGGAACCGTCTGTACTGCTGAATGTTAACAACATGGCATTATTTCATCCACTATACCCAGCATAATTCTGTTGTTCCAAGTTCAAAAAAATAATAAATAACAACATCCATCCTTGGGGCACCGTGACTCACAACGGCATAATGGCAGTGTAACAGTTCCACTTTGGCAAGCACACAGCCCCAACTAGGCCTGAGAAATATATGACCTTTGTGCCTGACTTGTTCGAGTAATGTGATTTCTGCTCTGAGAATAGCCACAATAAAGTGTGACTTGGGGGACATGGTTGGTTGGGAGCGCGAGCGCCGGCCTATGCATTTGTCTGAATCATTGCCCCCAGCCCAGGTCCTGACTGCCGTGCTCTCTGCCACAGCGTGATGGAGGAGCACTGGGGCCCTGTGTCACACCCTGAGCACTAAAGCACTCCGGTGAGCCTACATGGCTTTACACTTTGCCTGCAGGGAAGCACACACCATTCATCCACACAGCATACACACACACTGAATTGGCCTCAAGTTTGCCTACGGACCCCTTTACTTATTCCACATTTTGTTACGTTACAGCCTTATTCTAAAATGTATTAAATTGTTTTTTTCCCCTCATCAATCTACACACAATACTCCATAATGACAAAGCAAAAAACGTTTTTATTTTTTAAACTCATTTCATATCAGTCAAAAGTTTGTACATAACTTTTCTTTATTTTTTACTATTTTCTACATTATATAATAATAGTGAAGACATCACTACTAAGAAATAACACATATGGAATCATGTAGTGACCAAAAAAAGTGTTAAACACATTATTTATTCAAAGTAGCGACCCCTTGCAGTCGCAAAAGCCAACAAGCGGTATGATGAAACTGGCTTTCATGAGGACCGCCACAGGAAAGGAAGACCCAGAGTTACCTCTGCTGCACAGGATAAGTTCATTAGAGTTACCAGCCTCAGAAATTGCAGCCCAAATAAATGCTTCACAAAGTTAAAGTAACAGACACATCTCAACATCAACTGTTCAGAGGAGACTGTGAATCAGACCTTCATGGTCGAATTCCTGCAAAGAAACCACTACTAAATGACACCAATAAGAAGAAGAGACTTGCTTGGGACAAGAAACACGAGCAATGGACATTAGACTGGTGGAAATCTGTCCTTTGGTCTGATGAGTCCAAATTTGAGATTTTTGGTTCCAACCGCTGTGTCTTTGTGCAACGCAGAGTAGGTGAACAGATGATCTATGCATGTGTGGTTCCCACCGTGAAGCAATTAAAGAGGCGGTGTGATGGTGCTTTGCTAGTGACACTGTCAGTGATTTATTTAGAATTCAAGGCACACTTAACCAGCATGGCTACCACAGTTCTGCAGCGATATGCCATCCCATCTGGTTTGTGCTTATCATTTGTTTTTCAACAAGACGATGACCCAACACACCTCCAGGCTGTGTAAGGGTTATTTGACAAAGAAGGAGAGTGATGGAGTGTTGCATCAGATGACCTGGCATCCACAATCACCCGACCTCAACCCAACTGAGATGGTTTGGGATGAGTTGGACCGCAGAGTGAAGCAGCCAACAAGTGCTCAGCATATATGGGAACTCCTTCAAGACTGTTGGAAATGCATTCCAGGTAAAGCTGGTTGAGAGAATGCCAAGCGTGTGCAAAGCTGTCATCAAGGTAAAGGGTGGCTATGAAAAACATAAAATATATTTTGATTTGTTTAACACTTTTTTGGTTACTACATGATTCCAGATGTTATTTCATAGTTTTGATGTCTTAACTATTATTCTACAATGTAGAAAATAGTACAAATAAAGAAAACCCTTGAATGAGTAGGTGTGTCCAAACTTTTGCAGACGCTTTACTCAGTTCTTTGTTGGAAGCACCTTTGGCAATGATTACAGCATCGGTTGTTCTTGGATATGAAGCTACAAGCTTGACGCACCTGTATTTGGGGAGTTCCTCACATTCTTCTCTGCAGATCCTCTCAAGCTCTGTCAGATTGGATGGGGTGTGTTGCTCACAGCTATTCACAGGTCCAGGCTCTGGCTGGGCCACTCAAGGGCATTCAGAGACTTGTCCCAAAGCCGCTCTTGCGTTGTCTTGGCTCTGTGCTTCGTTGTCCTGTTGGAAGGTGAACCTTCGCCCCCAGTCTGAGGGCCTGAGCTCTCTGGAGCACATTTTCATCAAGGATCTCTCTGTACTTTGCTCCGTTCATCTTTGCCTTGATCGTGATTAGTCTCCCAGTCCCTGCCGCTGCAAAACATCCTGGCAGCATGATGCTGCCACCGCCATGCTTCACCATAGGGATGGTGCCATGTTTCTTCCAAACGTGACGCTTGGCATTCAGGCTAAATAGTTCAATCTTGGTTTAATCAGACCAGAGAATCTTGTTTCTCATGGTCTGAGAGTCTTTAGGTGCCTTTTGGCAAACTCCAAGTGGGCTGTCATGTGCCCTTTACTGAGGAGTGGCTTCCACTCATTTTTTGGTTGCATTCCCCAGATATGTGCCTCGACACATTCCTGTCTCGGAGCTCTATGGGCAATTCCTTCGACCTCATGGTTTGTTTTTTGCTCTGACATTCACTCTCAACTGTGGGACCTTGTATGGACAGGTGTGTGCCTTTCCAAATCATGTCCAATCAATTGAATTTACCACAGGTGGAGTTCAATCAAATTGTGCAAATAATCTCAAGGATGATCAATGGAAACAGGATGCACCTGAGCTCAATTTCAAGTCTCATAGCAAAGGGTCTGAACACTTATGTAAATAAGGTATTCCTGCATTTTATATTTAACAAATTTGCTAACATTTCTAAAAACCTCTTTTTGCTTTGTCATTATGGGATATTGTGAGGATTATTTAATTCTTAAATCCATTTTAGAACAAGGCTGTAACCTAACAATATGTGGAAAAGTCAAGGGTTCTGAATACTTTCCGAAGGCACTGTATGTAATGTTAAAGCAGAGACAAGGCCCATGTGTGTCCTGTCTTAGAGAAGATTACATGGGCTGATAGACAGACAGATTGTTAAGTGTTCAAGGTAATTGTGAAGGTACTAACTGTGATACGGACTGTGAGCAGAAAGACTGGTGACCCAGGATGTTCTCTCTGCATGCACAAATGAGCCTCAGTACGCCCCGTAGCGAGCCCCCTTCTGAGCCACACCCCAGGACTAGTCTGTAATGAGTACTATAACCAGCAGACGATACCAAGGCCAGCTCGGCTTGTTCTTATAGCTTCCCTCTAACCTTGAGTGTCACGAGCAGCACTTCACAGCACTTCTCCTGTGAATGAGCCTTTCTTCCCATTAGAGAGAATGGACTGTAACAACACATTCTACCAGAGGACTCATAATCATTAAGGCCTAACCCTGTGTGTGTGTGTGTGTGTGTGTGTGTGTGTGTGTGTGTGTGTGTGTGTGTGTGTGTGTGTGTGTGTGTGTGTGTGTGTGTGTGTGTTGAGCAGTCCCACTATTACTGTACAATGGCATAGAGGGACAGCGCAGACATTTCCATGATTGAGGGCCTTTCAGTTGGAGACACTATAAAACACTATCAGCCATGTAGCTTATTCTGTACCCTCCAGTATGTGTACATTGTCTTGTGTTTTCTGTGTAAAAAAGGTGGGGAGCTGGGAGACAGTTTCCTCGAGTGGCTACTCTCTCTCTGTTTTCCCTGTTTTCTTCTCTCAGTCATCTACATAAAAAAGGGAGTGATTATCAGTTAAGGGAGCTGGCAGTCGTGGATTTTTAAAAGCTGCCTTCAAGACAGGACTATATTCCACAGATAACTAGTTTCTCAGAAGCCCTGTTTGTTCTTGAGGTTTGCCCCCACTACAAACATTTTCTTGATCAAAGTGCCTGCCACTTCAAACATAGGCCCCCATTCCTCCATATAGGTCTGCCTGCACATCGCCATGGCAACTCCATAATCCTCCAACCTCTATGGAGCAGGTAGCCAGGAGTGTGAAGGAAGTGACAAAGGCCTCATTTAAATTAGCTCAACCCTTTTTCCATCTTATTTAATTGATTTCAAAGGTGAGCTGTGTGGCATTACTGAGGTGCAGCATTAGACTATTGATATAGTGAGTAGCCCACACACACACACACACACACACACACACACACACACACACACACACACACACACACACACACACACACACACACACACACACACCACACACACACCCTAATCGTTCCGTTTGTGTATTCATTGGGAAAATCCAAATGAGGTCAAGCCAATTAAATCAAAAGATAGCAGCTTTCCTTAGGGTTCAAATCATTCCCTCAACAGAATCCCAACTGAGCAGCCAGCTCAGCCCTCTTTAAACTAACATGTGGAGTTATTTATCAAGTAAATTTGTTTCAAAGAGAAGTAGAGATATAATCTCACACTTTTGATGTTCATTTTTATCAGTGGGTAATAGTAACAGCGGGTATTAAGGTGTGTATTAATGTCTTTTATGTAAAGTTACAAAAGAATTAGAATGAGGGATAGGACTTAATCATTCCACTGGAGTGAAAAGCTATTCTCAACGTTAACACAAAGACCAAACTTTGCCTCATCTTTGAGGGATTCTCAGATACTTTTGTATACTTTTTAGCCAGTAGTTTGGAAAGTATAAGTAGCTAACTAAATTTTACTTGTGTAGTTGTACTGACTCTAAATCTCTATATGTCCCTAACTATAGTTACGATGCATGTCCCTGTAAATTGCGTACTACGTCACGTGCAGATATGTGCACCACGTCATTGCTTTCTCTCTCACTCTGCTGTGTATGCATGACGTGCCTCTTGCTAACTGTCACTGAAATGCTGAGGGGCAGAAACTCATTGGTTGAACTCAAATTGCTCGGGGCTCCCACATGGGAGGAAATGTAGGGAAAATGGCGCGGCACAGGTTCGCGAAAAACAATCGCTTTCAAACTAGATATTTCGTGGCTAATTGAGGTAAGACAGTAATTCTGCTCATAGATTATGCCTGTATGAACTACACATTGACATATCCAGCCCAAAGCGGGAGGTTTAAAAAATAGTCGCCAAAGTTACGGAGCATCTCTTTAATATGTTGTCAGCGACAGGGCTCTATGTGAGCTGTATCTTCATGCTGCATGCATTCATCATCATTAGGGATTGGCTACCCAAGGTTTTTTATATTTATTTCACCCAGCCTATCAGGATTCCCCAGAATTAACGGACTTTTCATTAATCTCTATCAAAGTCTGGCTAACTACATCCTCCATGATTGCTGTTGCAATAAAGCCTACAGGGCATTATTACATTTCACAGCATCATTGTAAAGGAAATGGCAAATGCATTCAAGTAAAAGGGCACAGAGGATGTGTCTCTTTAAAAGACAAACCCCAATGAAATTAGAAGTGCTCAGTTGGACATACACAGCACAAACCACGTCTCTGCCCTTTTACTTCTGTGTTTGATACATTCTTCAATTGTCTACTCCACAGGGAGCAGCAAAGCACCCTTTAGCTTCGAAAAAGCACACAGAATTCCACACCCCTTTAATATGTGCTAATGATTATGATAATTTTAGAGTCTCATCTTTTCCCAAGTCTGGAGATTAATTTAAGATAACTGTGCAGTATTTTCTCCTGAAAAGTTAGCTAACTAAATAGTACTTGTGTAGTTGTACTGACTCTAAGTCTCTATATGTCCCTAACTATGGTTATGATGCAGGACTGTAGAACTGATTGGTTGTTTTGTGCTGATCCTCTGTTGCAGAATGTGAGTGAAACAGTAAGTGGATGTTAATGACAGGAATGTGGCTGTGTTTTTAAATAGCATCAGCCTATTAGTGTGTTATTAACAGGGTAATGGCCTGTTACTAAACTGCAGTGTGACATTGCTGCTCAGGCTGCCTGGGAAGCTACATGCTGCCCTCTCGCTCCCCCTCCTGCTCCCCCTCCTGCTCCTCACTGAGACTGCAGCAGAGATGGAGAGACAGGAGGTGGAGGAGAGGAACTCCACACACATGGACAGAGACAGAGAACAGAGAGGAAGAGAAGGAATAACGCCCATAGCTTTGATCTCTGGTAAAATGATCTTCAAAGAGAACCATTGATACCCAATTTGAACCCACATACAAGTCTTGAACATTCAATGTTTGAACAGATACATGTCCCCAATAGAGATACACTCTATGCCATGGCAAAATGTTTAAAGTAAATTGAGTTAGATGTGTTGAAAGCATCTGCTTCATCCGTGAATGATCCAGTTGTCTCATTCAAATAACAACACTTTATTGAATGCTCTGTGTGAATGCACATCCACTACTCAAAGCTTTTTTATCAAAGCTCTTATTGTAGTCTGACATTTTTGATGTGCCCGTGTTGAACCTGAGCCTTCTGTTCAAGAGGTCCCACTTCACTGATTAGTGTGGGAGAAAGACAAAACCACTGCTCCTCTTCTCACACGGCTTAATCAATATTCCTCAGACAGACAAGCGGGGCGTGGCAGTGGAAAACGCAAGGCTCACAAGAAAATAGTTTGCCATCCACAATTGAAGCCCCGGGCCAAAAGCAAGGGGTTGTGTGTTGATATATTTTTTGAGAGTATGAGATAGAGATTGACAGTGAGAGAGAGCAAGGCTGTAAATTGAGTGTCAGTGATCTCACTCAACTTCTACGTAGTGGGAGATAAGATGAGAGAAATTAAACCTCAGAGCTGTAATAGAGCAACAAAGCGGGATGGGGTTCAGTGTCTGGACTTTGTTGCTCTCAGAAATAATGTATAACTCCAGGGAGAGGAACTAATAATATATATTAAAACGGCAAGCCTTTTTCTTTCCACTCTGTTTATAGTCCCAAGGTTCAGAGGGGTTTGCTTCATGTGCTGCCAGAAATAACCTCTGATCTCGCGTGAACAACAACTCTATATTAGGGCCTCATTGGCCTTTAGAGAACAATAATGAGATCCCTCATTTTAAGTTGAGATTCAGACAAACCGGCTAGGTTCAAGTATAGCGCAGACGCAGCAAATGTTGTCTGTCTCTGGATCAGATCACTGTGAATAGAGAACACTAGCAGTGTAAAGCTGCGGTGTTGTTGGAGCACATGCACCAGGTGAGTTAGTGTATTAGGAGTCCCCTCCATGTTTCTCACGTTGACTGCTCTGTGGTCTCCCTCAGGTGTGTTCCACCTGTTTGGCCCCGAGCCCCTGTTTGGCCCTGATCCCCAATGGCTCATGGGAGGTTGCCTTGTGTGTGCACCGGCTTGTGGCTTCAGGCCAGTTGCCACGGCAGCAATGTGTTTCCCCATTCCCCCCACCCCTTAACCACACAACCATGCAAGGATAGGGCAGCGCAGTGGGGTGTATTTCCCTGGGGAATCATTTCTTCCTCTTCTTTCTTGTTATTTGTAACTTGTCCTTTCAAGCAAGACAGCCCTAAAGTTCAGTGGCGCATTCTTCAAGAAAGGCTATTACTGCTTCCTTCTGATTCTGTATCATGCAGTGCACAGACCAGTCATCCCTCTTTTTTATCTGCCTTTCTTCCTGTCACATTTTTGAAGCGAAGAGGAGAAGTCAGAGTTTGAGGAAAGGACTATGACCAATGCCTTTAAATGGAAAGCGGGCTTCTCCTCTGAGTTTGCACAAGTCATCCAATACAGTGAAAGTGCTTTGCGCTTGACAGAGCTGTCTCTCTCTTTATGTTTTTGTCCCTTTATGGTAAGAGTGTGCTTACTTAAATATATTTTCTACCATTGGAAAAGACATTCAAAAGGGGTGATGATTTAACAGTAATTTTGATCCAGATGTGCCAATTGTCCAAACAGATCATCAAGGTAGATTGATTATTTTAAATATGTTATTGGACAATAAACAGATATGGCTTGTTAACCTATACGGTCCAAATAATGATGATCCAAGCTTCTTTGAAAATACATATAATAATTTAACAACTCTACAAGCAACACTAGACTCTGTTATTATGGTGGGGGATTTTAATATGGTTTTAAATACCTCTATGGACCATAAAGGAAATCACACTACAAACTATCACCCTCAGGCACTTAAGGAAATCATGAATGTCATGGATATATTGGAATTAGTGGATATATGGAGACTTAAATACCCTGACCTAGTGAGATATACATGGCGGAGGCTTAATCAAGCTAGTCACCTTGACTACTTTCTTATACCATTCTCTCTGGCACCAAAAGTGTAAAATGTGTTGATAGGGGACAGAATGCAGTCGGATCATCACATAATTGGCATATATATTACTCTTACAGAATTTCCACGTGGGCGAGGATATTGGAAATATAATCAAAGCCTACTGGATGATAACTTGTTAGGACAGAATCATTTATAACAGACTTTTCCCGACATAACATAGGTACAGCACATCCCCTTATTGTATGGGACATTTTAAATGTGCCTTTGGAGGCCATGTGTAACGATGTGCGCTGAGAGTCAGGAAACAAGTTCAGGGAGTGAGTGTTTTAATAAATAAAAACTAGCATAATACAAAACAAAAAACATTAGCATAATACAAAACAAAAAACACTAACAATACAAAACAAAAAGCACTAACATAATACAAAACAAAAAGCACTAACATAATACAAAACAAAAAACACTAACAATACAAAACAAAAAGCACTAACATAATACAAAACAAAAAGCACTAACAATACAAAACAAAAAGCACTAACATAATACAAAACAAAAAACACTAACAATACAAAACAAAAAGCACTAACATAATACAAAACAAAAAGCACTAACAATACAAAACAAAAAGCACTAACATAATACAAAACAAAAAACACTAACAATACAAAACAAAAAGCACTAACATAATACAAAACAAAAAGCACTAACAATACAAAACAAAAAGCACTAACATAATACAAAACAAAAAACACTAACAATACAAAACAAAAAGCACTAACATAAAACAAAACAAAAAACACTAACAATACAAAACAAAAAGCACTAACATAAAACAAAACAAAAAACACTAACAATACAAACAAAATGCACTAACATAAAACAAAACAAAAAACACTAACAAAACAAAAAGCACTAACATAATACAAAACAAAAAGCACTAACAATACAAAACAAAAAGCACTAACATAATACAAAACAAAAAACACTAACAATACAAAACAAAAAGCACTAACATAAAACAAAACAAAAAACACTAACAATACAAAACAAAAAGCACTAACATAAAACAAAACAAAAAACACTAACAATACAAACAAAATGCACTAACATAACACAAAACAAAAAACACTTGCATAATACAAAACAAAAAACACTAACATAATACAAAATGAAAAACATGAACAACGCACAGACATGAAACAGAAACAATGACACCTGGGGAAGGAACCAAAGGGAGTGACATATATAGGACAGATAATCAAGGAGGTGATGGAGTCCAGGTCAGTGTCATAATGCGTATAACGATGGTGACAGGTTTGCGCCATAATGAGCCGCCTGGTGGCCTAGAGACCGGAGAGGGAGCACACGTGACAGTACCCCCTCCCCAATGCATAGCTTTAGCCGCAGGATGCCGACCAAGATGACGATCCTGGGGATCAGGAGCGGAGCGGTCACCTCTGCGAAGGCGTGGGAACATGTCGATCCAGCTGAGGCGCGGGAGCAAGGCGACCTAGAGCGCAGAGAGAGAGCATACGTGACAGTACCTCCGCTGAGGCATGGCAGCCTATCGAGCCAGCTGAGGCATGGGAGCCTATCGATCCCACTGAGGTATGGAAACCTGTCGAGTCAGCTGAGGCAGGGGAACCCTTCGAACCATGGGTATCCGAAAACCGGCTGACTCCTCCCAGGTAGCTCCGGTTCTGACACCTGGACATTAACTCAAAAACAAAGACAAAAAAACAACTCCCTGATGCTTTCCTTTGGTGAGGCGTCATTCTGTAACGTGGTGCACTGAGAGTCGGGAAGCAAGTTCAGGGAGTGAGTGTTTTAATAAATAAATACAACATAATACAAAACAAGCAACACGAACAATGTACAAACATGAAACAGAAACAATGAGGCCTGGGGAAGGAACCAAAGGGAGTGACATATATAAGGCAGGTAATCAAGGAGGTGATGGAGTCCAGGTGAGTGTCATAATGTGTGTAACGATGGTGACAGGTGTGCGCCATAATGAGCAACCTGGTGACCTAGAGACCAGAGAGGGAGCACACTTGACCCCATGCAATTCAGTACTCCTCTATAAAACAAAAGCAATTTAGATCGAAAGAGTCCATATTAACAAAGGAAATTGAAGGACTAACAGTACAGTTAGATAATAAAAACTGTACCATTGTCAAGTATACTCCCTCTCCGGCCTCTAGGTCATCGGGCTGCTGAATTTCACGCACACCTGTCACCATCGTCTTGCGCACCTGCACCTCATGACACTCACCTGGACTCCATCACCCCCTTGATTATCTTCCCTATATCTGTCACTCCCCTTGGTTCTTTCCTCAGGTGTTATTGACTCTGTTTCATGTTGGTACATTGTTTTTGTTTCGTGTTTACGGTTTTGTTTATTTATTAAAACACTCACTCCATGTACTTGCTTCCCAACTCTCAGCGCACTTGTTACAACCATAGAGGCACAGAATAAGTTAGAGGAAAAACAAAAAGAAATGGAGGAACTTATTCAAAAAAGATCCAGTGTAGTATATTATAAAAATAAAATGAACTGGATAATATGGGGAAAAATGCACCAAATTCTTTTTCTATCTTCAACGTAGTAATGCTACATTTTTTTTTCTTTGAAACTTCTTACAAATAATGGAGTCAGGCATGATTCACAGAATTATATTTTGAAAGAGGAAGTAAAGTACTTTAAGAATATGTTTTTGTTTCAGTCTCCATCTCCACCAACAAACGCTAAATTGTATGTTTTGTTTCTCCTATTAATAATGTAAAATTAACATCTGTACAGAAAGACTCATGTGAAGGCCAAATTAGAGGAACTTGTTGATGCAATTAAAGCCTTTAAGTCCAGGAAAACACCAGGACTGGATGGCATACCAGTGGAAGTATACCACACTTTTTTTATATATACTCAGACGACCATTATTAGCATGGTAGATTATCGGTCAAGCAACAAGGTCTGATCTCATTATTACTGAAACAGGATCCAAGTGGTGGATATATAAAGTTCCAGTCGATTTAAAAAATTGGCCTCTTACACTGTGTTGTGATGCAAAAATTCCAGCTAAATGTTCGGTGCATAGAATTAAAATGGTTTTGTCATAATATTCATCATAATCAGGTTTTTTACATGGACGATACATTGGAGATAATATAAGACAAGTACTGGAAACAATATAATACTATGGGGAAACCAGGTTTGGTTTTCATTGCTGATTTTGAAAAGGCATTTGATAAAGTACGACTGGAGTTTATATATAAATGCCTAGAATATTTCAATTTTGGAGAATCTCTTGTAAAATGGTTTAAAGTTATGTATAGGAAGCCTACGTGTAAAATAGTAAATAATGGCTACATCTCAGAAAGTTTTAAACTGTCAAGAGGAGTAAAACAAGGTTGTCCACTATCGGCATATCTATTTATTATTGCCATCGAAATGTTAGCTGTTAAAATGAGATCCAACAATATTAAGGGATTAGAAATCTGTGCTAACCTCTCTGGATTATAACCAAATTATGATGTGTACTATGTTATGTATTGGATCAAAAAAAAAACTTTTTCATTACCGTGTAGTTTACCAATAAAATGGTCTGACAGGGATGTGGACATACTCAGTATACATATCCCGAAGGAAAGAATTGATCTCACTCCAATAAATTTGAATAGAAAGTTGGCAAAAATAGATTTATACCATGGAAAGGAAAATACCTGTCTAAAAGTTTTTTTTAAATCACCCTGATTAACTCTTTTAGTCATATCACGTTTGACCTATTTGCTTATGGTTTTGCCTACACCTAGTGACCTGTTTTTTTTAAATTTTAGGAACAAAAAATATTCAGTTGAATTTGGAATGGCAAGTCAGTCAAAATTAAAAGAGCCTATTTATGTATATAATGAATATGAATTCAGAGGGCAGAAATTATTAAATATTAAAGGATTAGACCTCTCACTAAAGGCATCAATCATACAAAAGTTATACTTAAATCTGAAAGGGCTCTCAAGTAAATTAGTAAGAATGTCTCACCTCATGTTCAAGAATGGCCTTTTCACCTTTATTCAGATTACAACTGCTCACTTTCGGTTATTTGAAAATGAAATCTCCAAAGTATTGTAATTTTTGAAACAAGCCTTAGAAAGTTGGTTGCAATTTCAGTTTTATCCACCGGAAAACACAAAACAAATAATACAACAAATATTGTGAATCAACTCAAATATACTAATTTATTAAATATATCTATATATATTTAGTAAACATTTTTTTTAAAGGTATCATTTTTGTAAATGATATCATAAGTAGGACTGGTGGAGTTATGTCACACATGCAGCTAACACAGACATATGGAAATGTCTGCTCTATCTAAAATTACAACCAACAAATTGTAGCATTACCCCAAAAATTGAAGAGGCAAGTAGAAGGGGAAAAAGTAAAGGAACTTGTCTGTCGACCCTGCATTAAAAACCATAAATGGTTGAAGAAAATTGTGATAATTAAAAATATATACCAATATCATTTAAAGACCAAAAAATTGACAGCTGTGCCATACAAATTGCAAAATAGTTGGGAAGAGATTTTCGATGTACTGATTCCATGGCACATGGTTTATGAATTGACACGCAAAACAACGCCGGATTCAAAACTTCTCATTTTTAAATTTAAATGATTATACAAATTCTTGCAACCAATAGAATATTATACAGTGGCTTGCAAAAGTATTCATCCCCCTTGACATTTTTCCTATTTTGTTGCCTTACAACCTGGAATTAAAATGTATTTTTTTGGGGGGGGGATTGTATCATTTGATTTACACAACATACCTGCCACTTAAAAGATGCAAAACATTTTTTCTTATGAAGCAAACAAGAAAACAGACAACAGAAAACTTGAGCGTGCACAACTATTCACGCCCCCCAAAGTAAATACTTTGTAGAGCCACCTTTTGCAGCAATTCCAGCTGCAAGTCTATTGGGGTATGTCTCTATAAGCTTGGCACATCTAGCCACTGGGATTTTTGCCCATTCTTCAAGGCAAAACTGCTCCAGCTCCTTGAAGTTGGATGGGTTCTTTAAGTCATACCACAGATTTTCAATTGGAATGAGGTCTGGGCTTTGACTAGGCCATTTCAAGACATTTAAATGTTTCCCCTTAAACCACTTGAGTGTTGCTTTGGAGTGGCTGGCCTGAGTGCCGTTCCCCTCACACTCCGTATCGCACCATGGTCTTGTAGCCGTTCCTGGAAGCCAGTGGAGAAGACGAGCAGTATGCTTAGGGTCATTGTCCTGCTGGAAGGTGAACCTCTGTCCCAGTCTCAAATCTCTGGAAGACTGTAACAGGTTTCCCTCTAGAATTTCCTGGTATTTAGCGCCATCCATCATTCCTTCAATTCTGACCAGTTTCCCAGTCCCTGCCGATGAAAAACCTACACACAGCATGATGCTGCCACCACCATGCTTCACTGTGGGGATGGTGTTCTCGTCGTGATGAGAGGCGTTGGGTTTGCGCCAGACATAGTATTTTCCTTGATGGCCAAAAATCTCCATTTTAGTCTAATCTGACCAGAGTACCTTCTTCTGTATGTTTGGGGAGTCTCCCACATGCCTTTTGGCGAACACCAAACCAGGAATTGCTAAAGAATTGCAACATTTACCTAGAACTAACGCTGCAGATAGTCAATCATTCAATAATATAATAATTATTTTAGCAAAATATTTTGTCTTTAATTTACAATTGGATGGACATCAGAAATAGAGGACAAAATATAGAGGACAAACAAAATCTAACTATTGTAAAATAGTTTTCATCTGTAAAATGTGTATAATATGTATAAACTGAAGGTGGAAGCCTAAGTGTTATTGTTTAATCGGTTACTCCATTTAGGGGAGGGGTGGTAGGGTTTGCGGGAAATAATAAAGGTATATTCTAAAAAAGTGTGTATATGTATGTATGTATGTAGATATATACATTTACCCCAAAAATATATGGGGGATTGGAAATGATGCAGACAATTACATTGATGGAAGCAACAATCTATCCGCAAAGCTGATCCACCCCCTAAAAAAATAAAATTAAAAATGTGTGCTTACTCTAATCTGTGGAAAAAGATCTTCAGTTCTCCATTTCTCTAGAAAGATGTAATAATGTAGTGCTATAAGAGATATGTGGATCTGCATTTGAAGGCATTATGACAAAAGGGAGTGTGTTGTTTGCCTGGAAAAACACAGTCCATTGCTTTACATGAAAAAGGAAGCTGATGGGGTATCCTAGCTAAGCTGACCTTGTCTAACGCCTGCACAGAATCATCTGTTGGAAAAGAACACAAAGGAACTGCAGGCTTACATGGTCAATTGTTGCTGTGGGCCATATCTCAGGTCGGCCTCTCACCATTTACATAATTAGGAGCCCTTCATCCAAGAAATTTGTGATAGCGCCTCTTTAAAGAGAAAATTCTCCACCCTCAATCCTCAGCCCCTGCCTCGGAGCTGTCACTTCAAATCGCCCATGACCTCAATTGTCATCACTCTCGCCCTTGAAGTGGAGAAATCTTTTCATTTCACAGTGAAAAGGCATAAGGGCCTTGATTGCAGCAAATCGATCTGTAATCACACTGCGCTCAGTTCTTTTATCCTATGGGCTTCATCTCCACTTGAGAGGCCGAGGTTATATTTACATGCTGCGTTCTCAAGGGTTTCTCCCTCGCCGTGATTCTGATATGAGTGTCACAACATGCCATTCTAATCCTCTTTTCAGGTCATTTCTCACACAAGGCTGACTGTGAAATATCCTCTACTGATTGCCCACTTCAGCTGTCCTCTCATCAGCTCAGTTGGGACAGGGGAGCTGTGTTTTAGAGTGGTCAATCCGCACCTTCGACCAATGTCAGCATCGCACATCATACTGTCCTCTGTTACCTTTTCCTGGTCCTAGAATATCATGAACTATGAGTCTGCAGTGGCTATCTGCTTTGCTTTTTCATTTTGTGGAGTCAGAGAGGGAGTTGGCATTTGGTGGAATCTAGATGTGGCATGACTGTGAGCTCTGTAGTCTGTATGTGACAGTAGGGATGTTGTGAGAGCCAAGGGTATCTCTCTCCGGGAGTGGATGTGTGTGGCCTGTAGTGGGGAGTGACAGAGGATGGTTTATTAGTGTTTCAGAAGGCCTTGGCACCAACATGCCTCCAAAATAAGATGAGCTGAATAAATCTGAGCGAGACCAGAGGCTTTGTGTTCCCACAATCTTATATCCTGTCATGACCAGACCTATTCAGGAGGAAGAAAACAGTGCCATAAAGTTCTATTGCTTTTAAAGCCCTCTCTCTTCCTCTCTGCCTGTCCTTGAGGAGCAGAGGGTGGCAGAGGGGGGGCAGAGAGGGGGGGCTCTGATGGTTGTTCGGGCTCAATCGACTGGGCAGAACAACCGTCTGCATCTTATTCCAAGGGCCTGTATACATTTAATGTGAGTGACAATTATTATAATACATTTTTTTTCAAATCACATTTTATTGGTCACATACACGTGTTTAGCATATGTTATTGTGCGTGTAGCGAAATGCTTGTGCTTCTAGCTCTGACAGTACAGTAATATCTTACATTTTCACAGCATTTACCCAAAAAACACATAAATCTAAGTAAGGAATGGATTAAGAATATATACAGTGGGGTAAAAAAGTATTTAGTCAGCCACCAATTGTGCAAGTTCTCCCACTTAAAAAGATGAGAGAGGCCTGTAATGTTCATCATAGGTACACTTCAACCAGAAAATCACATTGTAGGATTTTTAATGAATTTATTTGCAAATTATGGTGGAAAATAAGTATTTGGTAAAGAACAAAAGTTTATCTCAATACTTCGTTATATACCCTTTGTTGGCAATAACAGAGGTCAAACATTTTCTGTAAGTTTTCACAAGGTTTTCACACACTGTTGCTGGTATTTTGGCCCATTCCTCCATGCAGATCTCCTCTAGAGCAGTGATGTTTTGGGGCTGTTGCTGTGCAACATGGACTTTCAACTCCCTCCAAAGATTGTCTTTGGGGTTGAGATCTTGAGACTGGTTAGGCCACTGCAGGACCTTGAAATGCTTCTTACGAAGCCACTCCTTCATTGCCCGGGCGATGTGTTTGGGATCATTGTCATGCTGAAAGACCCAGCCACGTTTCATCTTCAATGCCCTTGCTGATGGAAGGAGGTTTTCACTCAAAATCTCATGATACATGGCCCCATTCATTCTTTCCTTTACACGGATCAGTCGTCCTGGTCCCTTTGCAGAAAAACAGCCCCAAAGCATGATGTTTCCACCCCCATGCTTCACAGTAGGTATGGTGTTCTTTGGATGCAACTCAGCATTCTTTGTCCTCCAAACACGACGTGTTGAGTTTTTACCAAAAAGTTCTATTTTGGTTTCATCTGACCACATGACATTCTCCCAATCTTCTTCTGGATCATCCAAATGCTCTCTAGCAAACTTCAGATGGACCTGGACATGTACTGACTTAAGCAGGGGGACATGTCTGGCAATGCAGGATTTGAGTCCCTGGCGGCGTAGTGTGTTACTGATGGTAGGCTTTGTTACTTTGGTCCCAGCTCTCTGCAGGTCATTCACTAGGTCCCCCCATGTGGTTCTGGGATTTTTGCTCACCGTTCTTGTGATCATTTTGACCCCACGGGGTGAGATCTGGCGTGGAGCCCCAGATCGAGGGAGATTATCAGTGGTCTTCCATTTCCTAATAATTGCTCCCACAGTTGATTTCTTCAAACCAAGCTGCTTACCTAGTGCAGATTCAGTCTTCCCAGCCTGGTGCATGTCTACAATTTTTTTTCTGGTGTCCTTTGACAGCTCTTTGGTCTTGGTCATAGTGGAGTTTGAAGTGTGACTGTTTGAGGTTGTGGACAGGTGTCTTTTATACTGATAACAAGTTCAAACAGGTGCCATTAATACAGGTAACGAGTGGAGGACAGAGGAGCCTCTTAAATAAGAAGTTACAGGTCTGTGAGAGCCAGAAATCTTGCTTGTTTGTAGGTGACCAAATACTTCCACCATAATTTGCAAATAAATTAATTAAAAATCCTACAATGTGATTTTCTGGATTTTTTCTCTCATTTTTGTTTTGTCATAGTTGTAGTGTACCTATGATGAAAATTACAGGCCTCTCTCATCTTTTCAAGTGGGAGAACTTGCACAATTGGTGGCTGACTAAATACTTTTTTGCCCCACTGTATATACATATATGTCAGAGCGGCATTGGACTAAGATACAGTGGCATAGTATATACATATGAGATGGGTGATGCAATATTTACACATAATTAAAGTGACTAAGATACCGTAGAATTGTATAGAGTACAGTTTATACATATGAGATGAGCAATGCAAGATACGGAGACATTCTTAAAGTGGCTAGTGTTTCATTTCCTTAAAGTGGCCAGTGATTCCTAATCTATGTCTATAGGCAGCAGCCTCTGATGTGCTGGAGCTGGCTGTTTAACAGTCAGTGGTGTAGTATAGAATACAATACAGTATATGCAATATGTAAACACGATTTAAAAGTGACTAAGATACCATAGAATAGTGTGGAGTGCAGTTTATACATATGAGATGAGTAATGCAAGATATGTAAACATTATTAAAGTGACTAGTGATCCATTTATTAAAGTGGCCAATGATTTCGAGTCTGTATGTAGGCAGCAGCCTCTCTGTGTTAGTGATGGCTGTTTAACAGTCGGATGGCCTTGAGATAGAAGATGTTTTTCAGCTTTGATGTGCTTGTACTGACCTCGCCTTCTGGATGATGGCGGGGTGAACAGGCAGTGGCTCAGGTGGTTGATGTCCTTGATGATCTCTTTAGCCTTTCTATGGCTTTGGGTGCTGTAGGTGTCCAGAAGGGCGGGAAGTTTTCCCCCGGTAATGCGTTGGACAGACTGCACCACCCACAACCGCAAAGCTCTCCAGAGTGTGGTGCAGTCTGCCCAACGTACCGTACCAGGTGGTGATACAGCCCGACAGGATACTCTCAATTGTGCATCTGTAAAAGTTTGAGGGTTTTAGGTGTTAAGCCACATTTATTAGCCTTCTGAGGTTGAAGAGGCGCTGTTGTGCCTTCTTCACCACACTATCTGTGTGGGTGGACCATGTCAGTTTGTCAGTGATGTGTATGCCGAGGAACTTAAAGCTTTCCACCTTCTCCACTGTGGTCCCGTCGATATGGATAGTGGGGTGCTCCCTCTGCTGTTTCCTTAAGTCCACAATTATCTCTTTAGTTTTGTTGATGTTGAGGTTATTTTCCTGGCACCACACTCCCAGAGCCCTCGCCTCCTCCCTGTAGACTGTTTCATCGTTGTTGGTAATCAAGACTACTACTGTTGTGTCATCTGCAAACTTGATGATTGAGTTGGAGGCGTGCTTGGCCACACAGTCATGGGTAAACAGGGAGTACAGGAGGGGGCTGAGCACGCACCCTTGTGGGGCCCCAGTGTTGAGGATCAACAAAGAGGAGGTGTAGTTTCCTACCTTCACCATCTGGGGACGACCTGTCAGGAAGTCCAGGACCCAGTTGCACAGGGCGGGGTTCAGACCCAGGGTCTCCAGCTTGATGATGAGCTTGGAGGTTACTATGGTGTTGAATGCTGAGCTGTAGTCAATGAACATCATTCTTACATAGGTATGCCTCTCATCCAGATGGGTCAGGGCAGTGTGCAGTGTGGTGGCGATTGCATTGTATGTGAATCTATTGGGTCGGTAAGCAAATTGAAGTGGGTCTAGGGTGACAGGCAAGGTGGAGGTGATATGATCCTTGACTAGTCTCTCAAAGCACTTCATAATGACGGGGCGATAGTCATTTAGTTCAATTTTCTTTGGTACAGGGACAATGGTGGCCGTCTTCAAGCATGTGGGGACAACAGATAGGGAGAGATGGAATATCTGTAAACACACCAGTCAGCTGGTCTGCGCGTGCTTGCAGGGGGTTAACACGCTTAAATGTCTTTATCACATCGACCATGGAGAAGGAGAGCTCACAGTCCTTAATAGCGGTCTACATCGGTGGCTCTGTATTATCTTCTTTTTTTTCTTCTTTTTTTTAATGTTAATGTTACCCCGCCACAGGAGTCGCTGGTGCGCGATGAGACAAGAACATCCCTACCGACCAAGCCCTCCCTAACCCGGATGAATCTAGGCCAATTGTGCATCGCCCCACGGACTTCCCGGTCGCGGCCGGTTACGACAGAGCCTGGGTGCGAACCCAGAGTCTCTGATGGCACAGCTGGCGCTGCAGTACAGCGCCCTTAACCACTGCGCCACCCGGGAGGCCCTGGCACTGTATTATCTTCAATGTGAGCGAAGAAGGTGTTCATCTTGTCCGGAAGCATTACGTCAGTGTCCGTGACGCGGCTGGTTTTCCTTCATTAATCCGTGATTGACCCTACTACTGTACGTGCGAATATGACGCACGTGTCGTGCTTCCACTTCCACGCAAAGTGAAGCGAATTTATTCTAGTGCATTAATAGGGAGTAGGGCCTTGGTATGGCCAGAGGCTGGGTTAATAAAGTCTTCGGACAGTGGGAGGCAGCACTGGTCTCTCCTCACAGAGACAATCCAGGACCAGTGTGTGACTATAGCATCATTTCACCCTTTCACAGTCCCATTCAACTCAGTCAACTGTTCTACTCATCTGGCTGTTCACTGGTTTGAATGGTCTGTGTGTTTTACGTAAACCATAAATTACAGTATTTGAGTTAATAAATTACTATGTAAGAAACATGCATCATCTCAATGAGATATTTAACTAGGCAAGTCAGTTAAGAACAAATTCTTATTTTCAATGACGGCCTACCCCGGCCAAACCTAGACAATGCTGGGCCAATTGTGCTCCGCCCTATGGGACTCCCAATCATGGCCGATTGTGATACAGCCTGGATTCAAACCAGGGTGTCTGTAGTGACGCCTCTAGCACTGATATGCAGAGCCTAAGACCGCTGAACCAGGGTGTCTATAGTGACGCATCTCGCACTGATATGCAGAGCCTTAGACCGCTGAACCAGGGTGTCTGTAGTGACGCCTCTAACACTGATATGCAGTGCTTTAGACCGCTGAACCAGGGTGTCTGTAGTGACGCCTCCATGCACTGAGATGCAGTACATTAGACCACTGAACCAGGGTGTCTGTAGTGACGCCTCTAGCACTGAGATGCAGTACCTTAGACCGCTGAACCAGGGTGTCTATAGTGACGCCTCTAGCACTGATATGCAGAGCTTTAGACAGCTGAACCAGGGTGTCTGTAGTGACGCCTCTAGCACTGATATGCAGAGCCTTAGACCGCTGAACCAGGGTGTCTATAGTGACGCCTCTAGCACTGAGATGCAGAGCCTTAGACCGCTGAACCAGGGTGTCTATAGTGACGCCTCTAGCACTGATATGCAGAGCTTTAGACCGCTGAACCAGGGTGTCTGTAGTGACGCCTCTAGCACTGATATGCAGAGCCTTAGACCGCTGAACCAGGGTGTCTATAGTGACGCCTCTAGCACTGATATGCAGAGCCTTAGACCGCTGAACCAGGGTGTCTATAGTGACGCCTCTAGCACTGAGATGCAGAGCCTTAGACCGCTGAACCAGGGTGTCTATAGTGACGCCTCTAGCACTGATATGCAGAGCTTTAGACCGCTGAACCAGGGTGTCTGTAGTGACGCCTCTAGCACTGAATGCAGTGCCTTAGACCCCTGAACCAGGGTGTCTGTAGTGACGCCTCTAGCACTGATATGCAGTGCCTTAGACCGCTGAACCAGGGTGTCTGTAGTGACGCCTCTAGCACTGATATGCAGTGCCTTAGACCGCTGAACCAGGGTGTCTATAGTGACGCCTCTAGCACTGATATGCAGTGCCTTAGACCGCTGAACCAGGGTGTCTGTAGTGACTCCTCTAGCGCTGAGATGCAGTGCCTTAGACCGCTGAACCAGGGTGTCTATAGTGACGCCTCTAGCACTGATATGCAGTGCCTTAGACCGCTGAACCAGGGTGTCTGTAGTGACTCCTCTAGCGTTGAGATGCAGTGCCTTAGACCGCTGACCCAGGGTGTCTGTAGTGACGCACTGATATGCAGTACCTTAGACCGCTGAACCAGGGTGTCTGTAGTGACGCACTGATATGCAGTACCTTAGACCGCTGAACCAGGGTGTCTATAGTGACGCACTGATATGCAGTACCTTAGACCCCTGAACCAGGGTGTCTGTAGTGACGCCTCTAGCACTGATATGCAGTGCCTTAGACCGCTGAACCAGGGTGTCTGTAGTGACGCCTCTAGCACTGATATGCAGTGCCTTAGACCGCTGAACCAGGGTGTCTATAGTGACGCCTCTAGCACTGATATGCAGTGCCTTAGACCGCTGAACCAGGGTGTCTGTAGTGACTCCTCTAGCGCTGAGATGCAGTGCCTTAGACCGCTGAACCAGGGTGTCTATAGTGACGCCTCTAGCACTGATATGCAGTGCCTTAGACCGCTGAACCAGGGTGTCTGTAGTGACTCCTCTAGCGTTGAGATGCAGTGCCTTAGACCGCTGACCCAGGGTGTCTGTAGTGACGCACTGATATGCCGTACCTTAGACCGCTGAACCAGGGTGTCTGTAGTGACGCACTGATATGCAGTACCTTAGACCGCTGAACCAGGGTGTCTATAGTGACGCACTGATATGCACTTAGACCGCTGACCCAGGGTGTCTGTAGTGACTCCTCTAGCGCTGAGATGCAGTGCCTTAGACCGCTGAACCAGGGTGTTTGTAGTGACGCCTCTAGCACTGAGATGCAGTGCCTTAGACCGCTGACCCAGGGTGTCTGTAGTGACGCACTGATATGCCGTACCTTAGACCGCTGAACCAGGGTGTCTGTAGTGACGCACTGATATGCAGTACCTTAGACCGCTGAACCAGGGTGTCTGTAGTGACGCACTGATATGCAGTACCTTAGACCGCTGAACCAGGGTGTCTGTAGTGACGCACTGATATGCAGTACCTTAGACCGCTGAACCAGGGTGTCTGTAGTGACGCACTGATATGCAGTACCTTAGACCGCTGAACCAGGGTGTCTGTAGTGACTCCTCTAGCACTGATATGCAGTACCTTAGACCGCTGAACCAGGGTGTCTGTAGTGACGCCTCTAGCACTGATATGCAGTACCTTAGACCGCTGAACCAGGGTGTCTGTAGTGACGCCTCTAGCACTGATATGCAGAGCCTTAGACCGCTGATCCAGGGTCTCTGTAGTGAACCTCTAGGGCTGAGATGCAGTGCCTTACTCCTCTAGCACTGATATGCAGAGCCTTAGACCGCTGAACCAGGGTGTCTATAGTGACGCCTCTAGCACTGAGATGCAGTGCCTTAGACCGCTGAACCAGGGTGTCTGTAGTGACCCCTCTAGCACTGAGATGCAGTGCCTTAGACCGCTGAACCAAGGTGTCTTTAGTGATGCACTGATATGCAGTGCCTTAGACCGCTGAACCAGGGTGTCTATAGTGACGCCTCTAGCACTGATATGCAGTGCCTTAGACCGCTGAACCAGGGTGTCTGTAGTGACTCCTCTAGCGTTGAGATGCAGTGCCTTAGACCGCTGACCCAGGGTGTCTGTAGTGACGCACTGATATGCAGTACCTTAGACCGCTGAACCAGGGTGTCTGTAGTGACGCACTGATATGCAGTACCTTAGACCGCTGAACCAGGGTGTCTATAGTGACGCACTGATATGCAGTACCTTAGACCCCTGAACCAGGGTGTCTGTAGTGACGCCTCTAGCACTGATATGCAGTGCCTTAGACCGCTGAACCAGGGTGTCTGTAGTGACGCCTCTAGCACTGATATGCAGTGCCTTAGACCGCTGAACCAGGGTGTCTATAGTGACGCCTCTAGCACTGATATGCAGTGCCTTAGACCGCTGAACCAGGGTGTCTGTAGTGACTCCTCTAGCGCTGAGATGCAGTGCCTTAGACCGCTGAACCAGGGTGTCTATAGTGACGCCTCTAGCACTGATATGCAGTGCCTTAGACCGCTGAACCAGGGTGTCTGTAGTGACTCCTCTAGCGTTGAGATGCAGTGCCTTAGACCGCTGACCCAGGGTGTCTGTAGTGACGCACTGATATGCAGTACCTTAGACCGCTGAACCAGGGTGTCTGTAGTGACGCACTGATATGCAGTACCTTAGACCGCTGAACCAGGGTGTCTATAGTGACGCACTGATATGCAGTACCTTAGACCGCTGACCCAGGGTGTCTGTAGTGACTCCTCTAGCGCTGAGATGCAGTGCCTTAGACCGCTGAACCAGGGTGTTTGTAGTGACGCCTCTAGCACTGAGATGCAGTGCCTTAGACCGCTGAACCAGGGTGTCTGTAGTGACGCACTGATATGCAGTACCTTAGACCGCTGAACCAGGGTGTCTGTAGTGACTCCTCTAGCACTGATATGCAGTACCTTAGACCGCTGAACCAGGGTGTCTGTAGTGACGCACTGATATGCAGTACCTTAGACCGCTGAACCAGGGTGTCTGTAGTGACGCACTGATATGCAGTACCTTAGACCGCTGAACCAGGGTGTCTGTAGTGACGCACTGATATGCAGTACCTTAGACCGCTGAACCAGGGTGTCTGTAGTGACTCCTCTAGCACTGATATGCAGTACCTTAGACCGCTGAACCAGGGTGTCTGTAGTGACTCCTCTAGCACTGATATGCAGTACCTTAGACCGCTGAACCAGGGTGTCTGTAGTGACGCCTCTAGCACTGATATGCAGAGCCTTAGACCGCTGATCCAGGGTCTCTGTAGTGACTCCTCTAGCACTGATATGCAGAGCCTTAGACCGCTGAACCAGGGTGTCTATAGTGACGCCTCTAGCACTGAGATGCAGTGCCTTAGACCGCTGAACCAGGGTGTCTGTAGTGACCCCTCTAGCACTGAGATGCAGTGCCTTAGACCGCTGAACCAAGGTGTCTTTAGTGACGCACTGATATGCAGTGCCTTAGACCGCTGAACCAGGGTGTCTGTAGTGACGCACTGATATGCAGTACCTTAGACCGCTGACCCAGGGTGTCTGTAGTGACGCACTGATATGCAGTACCTTAGACCGCTGACCCAGGGTGTCTATAGTTACGCCTCTAGCACTGAGATGCAGAGCCTTAGACCGCTGAACCAGGGTGTCTATAGTGACGCCTCTAGCACTGATATGCAGTACCTTAGACCGCTGAACCAGGGTGTCTATAGTGACGCCTCTAGCACTGATATGCAGTACCTTAGACCGCTGAACCAGGGTGTCTGTAGTGACACCTCTAGCACTGATATGCAGAGCCTTAGACCGCTGAACCAGGGTGTCTGTAGTGACGCCTCTAGCACTGATATGCAGAGTCTTAGACCGCTGAACCAGGGTGTCTGTAGTGACGCCTCTAGCACTGATATGCAGAGCCTTAGACCGCTGAACCAGGGTGTCTGTAGTGACGCCTCTAGCACTGATATGCAGAGCCTTAGACCGCTGAACCAGGGTGTCTGTAGTGACGCCTCTAGCACTGATATGCAGAGCCTTAGACCGCTGAACCAGGGTGTCTGTAGTGACGCCTCTAGCACTGATATGCAGAGCCTTAGACCGCTGAACCAGGGTGTCTGTAGTGACGCCTCTAGCACTGATATGCAGAGCCTTAGACCGCTGAACCAGGGTGTCTGTAGTGACGCCTCTAGCACTGATATGCAGAGCCTTAGACCGCTGAACCAGGGTGTCTGTAGTGACAGCTCTAGCACTGATATGCAGAGCCTTAGACCGCTGAACCAGGGTGTCTGTAGTGACGCCTCTAGCACTGATATGCAGAGCCTTAGACCGCTGAACCAGGGTGTCTGTAGTGACGCCTCTAGCACTGATATGCAGAGCCTTAGACCCCTGAACCAGGGTGTCTATAGTGACGCCTCTAGCACTGATATGCAGAGCCTTAGACCGCTGAACCAGGGTGTCTGTAGTGACGCCTCTAGCACTGATATGCAGAGCCTTAGACCCCTGAACCAGGGTGTCTGTAGTGACGCCTCTAGCACTGATATGCAGAGCCTTAGACCGCTGAACCAGGGTGTCTGTAGTGACTCCTCTAGCACTGATATGCAGAGTCTTAGACCGCTGAACCAGGGTGTCTATAGTGACGCCTCTAGCACTGATATGCAGTGCTTTAGACCCCTGAACCAGGGTGTCTGTAGTGACGCCTCTAGCACTGATATGCAGAGCCTTAGACCCCTGAACCAGGGTGTCTATAGTGACGCCTCTAGCACTGATATGCAGAGCCTTAGACCGCTGAACCAGGGTGTCTGTAGTGACGCCTCTAGCACTGATATGCAGAGCCTTAGACCGCTGAACCAGGGTGTCTGTAGTGACGCCTCTAGCACTGATATGCAGAGCCTTAGACCGCTGAACCAGGGTGTCTGTAGTGATGCCTCTAGCACTGATATGCAGAGTCTTAGACCACTGAACCAGGGTGTCTATAGTGACGCCTCTAGCACTGATATGCAGAGCCTTAGACCGCTGAACCAGGGTGTCTGTAGTGACGCCTCTAGCACTGATATGCAGAGCCTTAGACCGCTGAACCAGGGTGTCTGTAGTGACGCCTCTAGCACTGATATGCAGAGCCTTAGACCGCTGAACCAGGGTGTCTGTAGTGACGCCTCTAGCACTGATATGCAGAGCCTTAGACCGCTGAACCAGGGTGTCTATAGTGACGCCTCTAGCACTGATATGCAGAGCCTTAGACCGCTGAACCAGGGTGTCTGTAGTGACGCCTCTAGCACTGATATGCAGAGTCTTAGACCACTGAACCACTTGGGAGCCGTATCAGACATATTAATACATGAACACTGAATAATGCTAGTAGTATCAGACATATTAATACATGAACACTGAATAATGCTAGTAGTATCAGACATATTAATACATGAACACTGAATAATGCTAGTAGTATCAGACATATTAGTACATGAATACTGAATAATGCTAGTAGTATCAGACATATTAGTACATGAACACTGAATAATGCTAGTAGTATCAGACATATTAATACATGAACACTGAATAATGCTAGTAGTATCAGACATATTAGTACATGAACACTGAATAATGCTAGTAGTATCAGACATATTAATACATGAACACTGAATAATGCTAGTAGTATCAGACATATTAATACATGAACACTGAATAATGCTAGTAGTATCAGACATATTAGTACATGAATACTGAATAATGCTAGTAGTATCAGACATATTAGTACATGAATACTGAATAATGCTAGTAGTATCAGACATATTAGTACATGAATACTGAATAATGCTAGCAGTATCAGACATATTAATACATGAACACTGAATAATGCTAGTAGTATCAGACATATTAGTACATGAATACTGAATAATGCTAGTAGTATCAGACATATTAATACATGAATACTGAATAATGCTAGTAGTATCAGACATATTAGTACATGAATACTGAATAATGCTAGTAGTATCAGACATATTAGTACATGAATACTGAATAATGCTAGTAGTATCAGACATATTAGTACATGAATACTGAATAATGCTAGTAGTATCAGACATATTAGTACATGAATACTGAATAATGCTAGTAGTATCAGACATATTAGTACATGAATACTGAATAATGCTAGTAGTATCAGACATATTAATACATGAACACTGAATAATGCTAGTAGTATCAGACATATTAATACATGAATACTGAATAATGCTTGTAGTATCAGACATATTAGTACATGAATACTGAATAATGCTAGTAGTATCAGACATATTAGTACATGAATACTGAATAATGCTAGTAGTATCAGACATATTAGTACATGAATACTGAATAATGCTAGTAGTATCAGACATATTAGTACATGAATACTGAATAATGCTAGTAGTATCAGACATATTAGTACATGAATACTGAATAATGCTAGTAGTATCAGACATATTAGTACATGAATACTGAATAATGCTAGTAGTATCAGACATATTAGTACATGAACACTGAATAATGCTAGTAGTATCAGACATATTAATACATGAACACTGAATAATGCTAGTAGTATCAGACATATTAGTACATGAACACTGAATAATGCTAGTAGTATCAGACATATTAATACATGAACACTGAATAATGCTAGTAGTATCAGACATATTAGTACATGAATACTGAATAATGCGAGTAGTATCAGACATATTAATACATGAATACTGAATAATGCTAGCAGTATCAGACATATTAGTACATGAATACTGAATAATGCTAGTAGTATCAGACATATTAGTACATGAATACTGAATAATGCTAGTAGTATCAGACATATTAGTACATGAATACTGAATAATGCTAGTAGTATCAGACATATTAGTACATGAATACTGAATAATGCTAGTAGTATCAGACATATTAGTACATGAATACTGAATAATGCTAGTAGTATCAGACATATTAATACATGAACACTGAATAATGCTAGTAGTATCAGACATATTAATACATGAATACTGAATAATGCTAGTAGTATCAGACATATTAGTACATGAATACTGAATAATGCTAGTAGTATCAGACATATTAGTACATGAATACTGAATAATGCTAGTAGTATCAGACATATTAGTACATGAATACTGAATAATGCTAGTAGTATCAGACATATTAGTACATGAATACTGAATAATGCTAGTAGTATCAGACATATTAGTACATGAATACTGAATAATGCTAGTAGTATCAGACATATTAGTACATGAATACTGAATAATGCTAGTAGTATCAGACATATTAGTACATGAACACTGAATAATGCTAGTAGTATCAGACATATTAGTACATGAATACTGAATAATGCTAGTAGTATCAGACATATTAATACATGAATACTGAATAATGCTAGTAGTATCAGACATATTAGTACATGAATACTGAATAATGCTAGTAGTATCAGACATATTAGTACATGAATACTGAATAATGCTAGTAGTATCAGACATATTAGTACATGAATACTGAATAATGCTAGTAGTATCAGACATATTAGTACATGAATACTGAATAATGCTAGTAGTATCAGACATATTAGTACATGAATACTGAATAATGCTAGTAGTATCAGACATATTAGTACATGAATACTGAATAATGCTAGTAGTATCCAATAAAAAACTGTACTCTGCAGAATGGGATATTCCATGAATCCAGCTCAAGAAAACAATGACCTCAGTTAATTGTATTATGTCAGAAGCCTTTCCAAGTCTTATCTGTCTGAATTAGAAGTGGTGAGACTGTCATGGCAAAAACGCTGAACTGCACAATCAGAGTGACCTTCAAATTTCATTAGATTTAGGATGTTTGTCAAAGACACTTTTCTTCTTTGATGCAATTTACATATTTATCAGACCTGATCGTAATATGACATCTTAAAATGTTTTCAAGCTCTGAGCGCTAATGTGGCGTATGTGACTTTCTCAGGTGAGAAATATGCTGAGGGAGCAGTTTGATGCTAAAGTGTGGGCAGACATTTTTCTCCCTCTATTTCTCTCTCTTGCTCTCTCTTTCGCTACCTTTAGTTCTCTCTCTCCCTCTCTCTCTCTCTCACACACACACACACACACAGTCTCCCTCTTACACTCACTTATACTTTTTCCTCCCTGACTCTTGTGACTTTCCTAATGTAAGTCCCCTCCTTATCTGCAGTGCTGTGACAGGCCCATTGAGGTCTGTGATGATGGTAGTGTTAAGAGGTTCATTACATGGAGACCTGCTCAGTAAGAAACTCTCAAAGCTCTCCTCTTATCACCACTCCACTCTGCTTATATGGCACTAAGGAGATGGGGCAGAGCCATTGGTAAAGACTAGATATCCATAGCAAAATATCTGCTTTTCAAACTTTAACAAGAAATGGAAATTCATGTTTTTCAAGGCTAACTGACAGCGCTGAGTGTATTTGTTTAACAATGAAAAGTGTAGTTTGACTCATTGACTCAGCCATCTGTGGTTGCTTTATTTTGATTCCTTATCCTGTATCTTGAGTGTTGCAATATCATATGTCAGTGTATAAGCCTGGAAAGCATACATCACACACACATGCATCCGACTGTCTTTCCAATGCTTAACCAAAATAAAGTGAGCAAATAACTCAATGATGCTGCAGGAGAATTTGCCTCTACAGCATATTTCTATTGTTTTAAAAGGTTGTATTTCACTCCCTCCTGTTTCCATGTATCCGGATGTGTGGGGATTACAGTGCCCCCTGCTGATCTTTAGCGGCACCTGCTGGCCAGCATGTGCCATTGCAGCTGTGTGCTGTGCTCTGGGGGCTGGGAACCTGTGGTGCTGTTTGGCTGAACGCTCGGCTGGGCAGAGGCATGCAGGCAGATAGACAGAGAGTTGCAGGCAGGGGAGTGCTTTGGCTGAGGAGGCAGCAGGGATCCTAGGCACTCCCTATACACTGCACTAAGATAAACGGTAGATCTTCTCTAAGCTGCAAGCCTGGTGGAAATTGCACTGATGAACATATATGTACAAGAGCATTATTTTTTAATCCCACACAGATTTCTGTTTTGAGGTGGCTGTTATTTCAAGGTTGTTGGTTTTAATGTGAAGGGGCTTTGTGTGCATGCTACGTTTACTCCGTAAGTCCTCTCTGAATGAAGCGCTCCCTGTGCTCGCCCACGGCACTATGTGGGCACTGCTCCATTGTTGTGCATCAAGAGCCATGTCGCGTCGGGTCGAGGCCAAGGTGGAATTTATAACTGATGGAATTTCACACCCAAGTGAGCGCTGGGCCTGGTGAGCACTCACATTTACAACCAATGCCCAGGCGGCTCTGCCGAGACTCCTGAATGGCAAAGTCATTTGTCTCTGTGAAGGGCAAAGAGAGAAAGCGAGGGAACTATCTTTTTTTCTTCTCCTTTAAAAACAGAATAATACTTTATGTTTACGCACACCCCCTCACACCCCCTCACACACCCTCACACCCCCTCACAACCCCTCACACCACCTCACACCCCCTCACACCAGCAACCCATGTTTTCCAAAGCCCTTAGAATCGTAATTGGAATTAAAGAGAGGAAAAGGTACGCAGCCCATTTCCAATTAGCATTTTCTCTGCTCAGGAGACGCTCAGGGGGATCAATAGGATATTAAGTTTGTGTACATAGAAACAAGGCACACAATTACTTCCAGCCATTAGCAACACTAAACATGTGGAGAAATGTCGACCTCCGATGGCTGCCTGACCTGTGTTCTGTGACAATCATTTGCCAGTTTTCAAGCTTTACTGAAGTGCATTGGTACAGTTTGCTTCTATTGAGCAAAATAGTATTTGGCCCTGACAAACAGTAGCGATAGACACAATAAGGCTCATGTGGAGTTCTGCTAACAGGTCTGGCTCTCAGCAGTGGCTATAAACTTCTTAAGACAATCTTTCCAAACATAGTGATCATTTGTGGTCAAGCTGCAGAGTAACGTCTGTTATCACTGAGTGGCTCTCTGATACCTGCTCTCAGGCTAAAGTTACACAGCCTTCTAGCATCTCACAACCCTCCAGCATCTCACAACCCTCCAGCATCTCACAACCCTCACAACATTAGCCACAGTCCCCTCTTATCACCCCTGTGAACCCTCAAATCTCCCCAGGCCTGGGGCTATCCTATGGAGACCAAAGCAAGAGCCATAATGTATTAGGTCATGCTTGTTTTTACAGACCGTGATATATGTATATATAATTCAAAGAGTGTGCTGAATAATCCATGCTCTTACTTAATGATTCATGTGCGGGGCTGAGAGTGAGGGGGACGTTTTTGTGGGTTGACTTGGGTACCAGTGATACCCCCTCCTCCATACCGGCCAAGGTGTCAATCCATCCTCTTCTCCATTGTGCTTGGCGTCTCTCTATCACTTATTCATCCAATGGACGCCCTGAAGATTCAAAATGCATTCCTCTGTGTGACCACTGGAATATATACATTTATCATCATCTAGTTAAATATAATCTGCTATATGGAATGTAATCATCTATATTGAATAAGAGACAAAGCAAGTCTCACACTATTATAAAGTATGGTGTGTAACTACGTAGTGAGGTAGAGGGGTCCATTGTGAAGGCAGAACAGATCCAGGGATATAGGGGGACTTTTTCTGTGTTTCTGGTGAACACCAGCGCTCCATTCAGCAGGTAACCATGTTGATGGTAATGAAACTTGCCTGTTCTCTTTGGAAATGAGAGGCAGGGCCTGGTGTTTGGACAGCCCATCATGTAGTTGATAACGAGGGGAACATTGTGCTACATGAACAAAGGCTGCTGCTGTGCCAGAGCCCCCCTGTCTCCCCGTCCCCCACGCAGAACAGAACAGAACAGAGCAGGCAGGAATAGAAATGAGCGTGACTCGCAGCAGGTGGAGGCAGATCAGCATTTTAAAAGAGCTTTTTGTCCAGCAGCACCGGTATTCATCCAAACGATTTTATTAGCCTGAATGCAATTCTTCCTAATTTCCCATACAGCCTGGTCCTTTCACAGAGAGAACATTTGCAGGCAGATTTGATTTATGGTGCATTAAGCTGGGCAGTCTATCATGAACATCATGTAGATTGTGAAAACATACCTCCAGCAGAATATCTCCAAATGGATCTGGAGGTCATTGTAGCATCTTTAGTGGGGAAAACTGTACATGGAATTGAATTTGCTGCATTACAAAGAGCCTGTCCTTACACAACATGGGTTAGAGCAGCCTTACGAGCACGCACATCACATCATTTCCAATGGGCCACAATGTCCCTTTTTAACAATGATAAATATATATATATACTGTATGTTCCTTATTACACCCGTGTGTAGTAGTCACTGAATGTTTTATCCACTTTATCCTGTTTTCTGGGTGATTATCCCTTGGCTGAATGCTAATTTACAGCACATACTTGTGAAGTGTTTAGTGACCAATTCATTCTGACAGTGGGGCGCTCCTGCCGAATATGCAAGCATCTAACCTGTGTGTGTTTCATCTCCAGCTCAACAGAATCCAGAGAAGGTGAAGAAGCTAGTTGTCCTCACAGCCCGTGTACACCCTGGGGAGTCGCCTGCATCCTTCATCTGCCAAGGTAGGTCTCTGTCTCCAACCTGGTGCTCTATACACATCCCTAATACGCATGTGTGCACACGGACACACAGCCCAGGTGGAGCATCTCACCAGCAGTTTATCAAGTTCTCGTAGAATTACAGGGAAAAAAGTGGCAAAGGAGCAGATTATTCAAAAAGAGCCTAGGCTTCCACTCATACCTCTCTTAACATGTCTGGCATTTGTCAGGCTGTTATTAAGATTAGCTCTCACCTGAAGAGCCTCTTATTTTGTCGACAAGTAACTGAACTCCTGGAGAGTTTCTCTCCTCAAAAACAAGGACATCTGAACTGTGAAGAAAGAGTGAGTTACAGTTAATGAGATGACGGTTGAAGAGGTTTTACATAAAGCATGGACACAAGACTAACTTCTAAGAACAAAAGGTGCCATCTAGAACCTAAAAGGGTTCTTTGGCTGTTCCCATAAGAGAACTCTGAAGAACCATTTATTTTTGGCTCCAGGTAGAACCCTTTTGGTTCTAGGTCGAACCTTTTTGGGTTCCATGTAGATAGATTCTACATTTTTGGGTTCAATAGATGATTCTACATGGAACCCTGAAGGGTTCTACCTGGAACCAAAAGTGGTTCTACCTGGAATCAAAAAGGGTTATCCTATGTGGATAGCCAAATAATCCTTTTGGAACCCTTTTTTCTAAGAGTGTAGGTAAGACTATTATACTAGCCTGTTTGTAGCTTGGGTTTTGGGGACAAGGGTTAGGCTTAGGGTCAGGGTTAGGGTTGAAGTCTGGGCTTACCTGGTCTTTACAGTTTGAGCTAATATCATAGTTTAAGTTCAAGCTAAAGCTTGTCCTTGGATCTTCTTTACTTTTCCATTGACAATACAGCACAGGAAACCGTTAAAAGCTCCCAGTCTGTGGAGTAGTGTTTGGTCACCCCAGAGCCCTGAGAGCAGACAGCCCATGTAGCTCAATGTGACTTTAAGCTCCACAAAGGACCAGCCCCAGCTCCGACACGCAGATGTGCATGAAGTAATCTCAGGAAGTCTGAGTAATTAGATGGCACACTCTGTGGCCTGTACCTGTGTCCCACGCTCCATCTCTCCTCCTGCCTGCCACATTGACTCAATTAGAGAGCTTGTTATGCCTCCATTAATGGTAACGAGCAGGACAGAGTGGGGCGGGCGGCTGTAGTGGGATGGGGAGGGAGGGCTACAGGCTGGCTGTCGGCCCTCTTTGCTTCTTATTTACCTGTCAATTATCCTGCTTCAGTCTAGGGCTGTGGATGGCTTTCAGTAGCCGGTATGTATCTATCTCTCTCTGTCTCTCTCTTTCCAACTCTCTCACTCTCGCTGTCTCATCTGTGGCAGATAGCATTATCTCCCTCACTCAGTGGCTGAGGCCCTGTGGGCTAATTAGGTCCGCTGTCTGTTTTTATCCCACTGTCAGCTCCATTCCATTTCTATCGATTGTGGACGGATGTCTCAGATTTCCCCTCAGATTTATATAATGCCCTCTTTTTGTCCTTTTCTTTTTGTTACTCAAAACTCAATTAACTGGGGCCTTGAGTTTTCCTTTAAAGTCCATTTTACTGGGAGTGTGTGCGCGGGTGTGTGTGTGTGTGTGGTTGTCCATGCTTGCTTCTGGGTGTGAGCGAGAGAGAATAGCTTTGAGTATGATGCTTTACAGTTATAGAGTGAAATAACCCTGACAGTCTCTCTTGTGTATCTCCATGTTTTATGGTTTAGGAGTGATTGACTTCCTAGTCAGCCAGCACCCTGTGGCCCAAACCTTGCGTGACCACGTCATCTTTAAGATTGTACCCATGCTCAACCCTGACGGCGTCTACTTAGGCAACTACAGGTAAGCTCTACTATCAATATATAAAATTACCCGTTTCTTCATGGACTAAAAGAGCTGTTCAGTTGTTTTATGACATTTACTGCTGTAGTAATTTCCATCATGTTGCTTGAGGTCTACCTCTGAAAAGTTGTACATTTGATGGATTCTGATAGAGATATCTGAATAGGCTGCATCACGTTGCTAGAGCTAAGGAGAGATGATGTGTTTGGTAATGCCCACTGTGTAGGTCTCCTACCAGAGGATTGATAGATTCTGCTGTTACAGATATGAATTAAACCGAAGGCCATGTGTGGGTATATCTGGATGGGCAACCGCACCATCTCTGGAATATGACCTGCTGGCTTTCCGATTTTGCCATCTCTTTTCTCCTCTGTTGACAGTTCAGATCATTGTAATAGCTGCAGTAGTCAATTCCCCCTCTTATTCTCCAGTGCTTGTTGTCAATCAAATCGTGTGTGTAAAGCCAGACACACACACATTTACCAGTGGGGGATGTGATAGAGTATTTGTGTCACAGACATATAAACCCACATCCACTCTCCCCTTACTCGTCTACATATATTTATTCCTTTCTATACCTATTTCTTGTGTAAGACACATCTTGCCTGTGCCATCTTGCCTGTTCTTGCCATGCGGTGTCTCATACACTCTGCTGAGCGTGTTTTCACAGGGTTTAGTTGTAGTGCTGCTGTTTCTGAGGCCATACGTTCCAGCCTCTGTTTAGCACTGAGGCACAGGCTCCATGGGCATCATTTCCACCTCCCTCTCCATAATTGCCTTTTACTTAATGGGTTGGACATAAGGAATACAAATGTGCTGAGACTCTGGTGCTGCCAATAAAAGTGTTTGTGGCTGCCATCTAGTGGTTGCTTCCCTGCGCTGCACCCAGTCTATCAATGGTACATCACATCTGCTCTGATGATGACAGGGGTTAAAAACATCTTGTTGTTGATTGTTGACCCTTAAAGGTTGTTTTCATCAACTCTGGAAAATAATGCGGTCGGCCTGGATGAATGGTGATAAGCTCCATATTAATATGAAGTGAATAAGAGTGTCTCTCTCTGCCCCTCCCAGTGAGGCCTGATTGGCCTTTCTGTGGGCTTAGCAGCACACTGCATCTGGAGGGCGATCGAACAGATGCATGCAGGGATCAGAATCAATCAGTGCTGACCACAGATTAGTATTTCAGGCATGCCTGCTTGCACATTGGCATTGACACGCAGACACAGGTCCCCATGAAAGTCATGGATACTGAGCAGCAGCAGCTCAATAGCCCAGCTACCTTCCTTCCACAGCCACTCTGGAATAGACGAGAATTACTTTATTTTTCCAGAAGGAACTTGAGTTGTGGCATGTCAGATAAGATAAAGATGTATAGTAAACATATACACGACATGACCAAAAGTATATGGATACCAGCTCATCGAACATCTCATTCCAAATTCACGGGCATTGCAATGGCGTTTGTCCCCCCTTTGTTGTCATAACAGCCTCCACTCTTCTGGGAAGGCTTTCCACTAGATGTTGGAACATTGCTGCGGGGACTTGCTTCCATTCAGCCAAAAGAGCATTAATGAGGTCGGGCACTGATGTTGGGCGATTAGGCCTGGCTCGCAGTCGGCGCTCCAATTCATCCCAAAGGTGTTCGATGGGGATGAGGTCAGGACTCTGTGCAGGCCAGTCAAGTTCTTCCACACTGATCTCGGCAAACCATTTCTTTAGTGACCTCGCTTTGTGCACAGGGGCATTGTCATGCTGAAAGAGAAAAGGGCCTTCCCCAAACTGTTCCCACAAAGTTGGAAGCACAGAAGCGTCTAGAATGTCATTGTATGCTGTAGCGTAAAGACTTCCTTTCACTGGAACTAAGGGGTCTAGCCCAAACCATGATAAACAGCAAGAGGCCATTATTCCTCCTCCACCAAACTTTACAGTTGGCACTATGCATTTGGACAGGTAACGTCTCCTGGCATCTGCCAAACCCAGATTCGTCCGTCGGACTGCCAGATGGTGAAGCGTGATTCATCACTCCAGAGAACGCGTTTCCACTGCTCCAGAGTCCAATGGCAGCGAGTCAACCGACGCTTGACATTGAGCATGGTGATCTTAGGCTTGTGTGCGGCTGCTCGGCCATGGAAAACCATTTCATAAAGCTCCCGACGAACAGTTCTTGTGCTGACGTTGCTTCCAGAGGCAGTTTGGAACTCAGCAGTGAGTGTTGCAACCGAGGACAGACGATTTTTATGCACTACGCACTTCAGCACTCTGCGGTCCAGTTCTGTGTGCTTGTGTGGCCTACCACTTTGCTGCTGAGCCGTTGTTGCTTCTAGACGCTTCCACTTCACATTAACAGCACTTACAGTTGACCGTGGCAGCTCTAGCAGGGCAAACATTTGACTAACTGACTTGATGGAAAGGTGGCATCGTATAAACGGTGCCACGTTGAAAGTCACTGAGCTCTCTCTAGAATATTCTGACTCGTAAGGGAGCCAAACCAGGCAACTACACTAAATGGTAAGACAGGCTCAATAAAACATCTGCAACCTGCAACCTCTGACTAGAGGTACTGGCTTTAGCTGCTCTTTGACTGCAGTAGAATTACTTTCTAGTGAAATGCATTGGATCTTAGATCTCCGACAGGGAAGCTAAAGCTAATTGATTGTTCATATAAAATAAAGATCTGTGTTTCTTGGGAAGGTTTGATTGTTGATTTAATTGATTAGATATAAACACATACAGCCACAGCATCAGTAGCAATTGTAGGTATCTGCAAATGTTCAACTCACGTGTGTGTGTGTGTGTTCATTTCCAGGTGTTCTCTGATGGGCTTTGACCTTAACCGTCACTGGCAGGAGCCATCCCCCTGGGCCCACCCCACCCTCCACGCCGTCAAGCAGCTCATCGTCCAGCTCAGTCAAGACCCAGTGAGTCCCAATCTCCAGCCCGCGACCAACACCTGTATTACACACTTCGTACTGTAGTTACTGTGTGGGCTGTCTATTCCTCACCCTGCAGCACACAAAATGCAACACAGTATCAGAGTCAAGAATATGCTCAAATTCCACAGATACTAGCTATATAAAACACCTGAGTTGAGGTTTGAACACTGTTCTGAATCTAAAATCTGTTTCCAGTTGACTTAGTTCAGAAGGTTATGCACTCATGTGGTTGAGAACTATTGAAAGGTGTGCTGTAGGATTGATACTCAGCTGCTCTCTGCAAAGTGTAGGTCTCTGTGACATTAGATTGTACTGAGGGGCCAGTGTCTGTAGTGTACTCTATATTCAGCTTGCACTTTCTTTGTTAGAGGAACGGGCCCTTGTGTTTTTTTTGCCTTCGTGTTAATTATAAGTGGAAACGCAGGTTGTTAGATTACTGAAGGTCAGAGTCTGTCCTGGGAATCGTCTGCCCTTTCTTACACTTTCTAATCCTGATAAGACCAGGGCGTTCTGCTGAGCAAAGGGGCACGGCTCTCAGCTTAACCTTTTCCCCCAGCGCTGACATGCTGATCGATGGGCTCCTTCACGGCAGAGTGATCCACTCATGTCCCTCACACTTCTGCAAACTACACACTCACATCCAAACACACACCACACATAGGTACTCTAGCTCTCTCACTCTCTTACACACACACACACACACACACACACACACACACACACATTCAGTGTCATACTCACACGCATACATTGTTTTCCCTCACAGTCCCACTCTAATGCACTCCAACTCCCATAGAGAACATGCACATGTAGGTTAGTGCAGAACCAAGGTCTGAGGGAGAGAATCTCTGTCTGCCTGCCCACATGTGTAATTATGATTCCACTGGCTGATCCAGTGGCTGGAAGGAGAACTCTTGTTAAGCTCTCCACCTCTCCACCACCTCACAGTCTCTGAACCCCCCAGCACCCTCAGCACTACATTCACCCATACAGTGCAATCCCAAGCAGGGCCATGTCCCCACATCTCATCAGCCCCACTCTCTCCATCCCATCCTCTGGCCTGGCTGTGGCCGACTGGCCCTGTCAGAGGAGAGACCTGGGCCGCCTCTCTCCAGCTAATCACATCAGACACAGCACTCAGATTTGGGGCTCCCAGATGCCAATCCCAGTGCCAGCTCTATGGCCAGGGGCCTGGCCCTCCATCCACTGCTGTCTCACACTGTGCACATCCACTAATGAGGTTACAAGGTCACGGTCTGAGGACAACAGGAGGAGATCAGTGCCGGGCTAGCATGTTACTCTTTATTTGTCCGCTTCCCTCTAGCTGGCAGATGGTTGCAGACACAGAGGATTTCAAGCTGTCAACGGCCATTTGACTCTTGAAGAATGTCAAACCAAAGCCATTTCTCTAGCTTTAGGAAAGGGCTCAGTGACAGTCAGACTGCAACAACATTTATTTAATCCCTTTTAGTAATATACACATTTAGTTTTTTATCTTTGAAAATCTGTGATTGAATCTGTCTTTCATTTGAGAAAGATCCCTCCTTTTTGATAATCTCTAACAATCCATCTAAGCCTGATTGACAAAGATTTATTTTCAATAATTACAGATTTTAATTGCTTTTTAAAATACCTCAAAGCAGTCTAACACCTTATGTCCTTATTATAGCGCTGAATCTATCCGAATTTTAGGACATTGGAACATAATCTGTTCCCAAGCTCCTTGGTGTTTGTTTAAAAAAAAGGAAGAGTGAAGAAACAAATGAACTCATCTCCCACCTAAAGCAATGCTTTTCCAGACCATTTATCAAAGGAAAATAAGATTTATTTTTGATTGGCTGATTACTCAGAACATTCATCATAGTGAACGTATCCTCAGCAATCTGACAGCGCCATTTTGGATAATTTGTTAAGGATGACAAAAGGGCCAGTATTGCCATGGTTCATTTCTGACCTTTTTAATATTAGAAAATTAATTTTCTATCTGAAACAAATGTATTAGGTGCGGTCATACCGGTTAGATGAATATTACACCTTGAAAATCCCCCCTCCTCCTCCTGGCTGTACTTTCTCTCTTTTCCTTTATTTCTGTGGGGAGCCATTGTCTGATGTATTCAGGGCGCTTGGGGAAACAGCTCTTTCTGTCTGTCTGTCTGTTGAGATGTCCTCTGGTGTCATCGGCCCATTTCTTATCCATTTCTGAGATTTACGGGCAATTTGTCTCCATCATTACTCCCCCTTTTCAATTCCTCAACCACTTCTCCTCCAGTTTGAGGCAGAACTGTCTGGCTCTCACAGGCAAAAAAACAAGAAAATGACACCGCGGAGGAACCCATTTGGGGTGTCTTTCTGGTGTGTGCAGTTTGTACTCAAGATGCTTTGGTGACACAATGGGAGCATAGATCCACCAAACAGACCCAGGGTGTGTGTATTGTTGGGAGGTTGGTAGATGGAGTAACAGACTGTGACTGTGGCCAGCTCTTTGACTGATGTTGGTTCAATTACTTGAATTCCATTTAGTGAGTTTTTGTGCCCAACGCGCTGTTTCTCTAGAGAGAAATCATCTCATTCACGAGAGAAATCGGAGAAATCAAGTTAATAATTATGTGGGACGCTGGGCTGAAGGGAGTTATAGTTTTCAACCTAGTTCAGGGCAGAAAGTGGTATTTAACTATAATGACCATAATCCATTGCACCAGTTTTTTCCAGCTCAGAGACGATCAGAGAGGAAGAGGCGAAACAAGATGGGATACACACAGGACGGATACACTTCACGTTAGGTTAGATACACACAGACTGGATAGACTTTACGTTAGGTTAGATACACACAGGACGGATACACTTCACGTTAGGTTAGATACACACAGACTGGATAGACCGCACGAGAGAGGAATGTACACAACACAACTAGGAGAAGGACAGAGACAGTTTGTGAAATTATACCTTATCTACTTTGAATAACTAGTCAAATTATTTTTTAGTCAGACAGCTCTGCAGCATACTTAGGCAAGCAAGCTAAATAGGATGACTAAAGACAGTAAAGTATGGCGTGGCTGGTTGACTGCTACTGCTTGAGCAGAGATGAGATGATTACTTTATATAATAAACTTTATATAATAAAATAATCAAATAAAAACTAAGTAATATACACAACTGAAATATTTTATTATTTCATAGTCATTTCCTATTTTTCTGTTGATGTCTACCCAATGTGCACCTGACAGAGACAATGGAATATTTTCAATTCAAAATCTCAAAAATAATTGTAACATCATTATTTCATAATGCATTTCATGTATAAAAAAAGAGAAGAAGAATAGAAACCAAAATCTAAAACCGTGATTATTTATTGATACTCGAACCGAACCGACCTCATAAAGCTCTAATCTCTCAGCACTATTCCAGACAGATGCAGCTGCTTATGAAGCGCTAACAGGCACAGAGTGCTGTCTGAGTGCCCGTTTAGCTTGATTACATGTCACCTCTGTGTTAAAAAGGGCCAAATATGTCCATCAATTAGTCTGTGGCAGAGAGAGAATGAGGGGCTTACGGGCTTGAACACTAACGCGTCTGCTCTCTCTCTCTGCAGCACATCTGGACTCACCCACCGCTCCGACCACACTGCATCACTCATTTCTCTGCTCTCTCTCTGCAGCACATCTGGACTCACCCACCGCACATCTGGACTCACCGACCACACTGCATCACTCATTTCTCTGCTCTCTCTCTGCAGCACATCTGGACTCACCCACCGCTCCGACCACACTGCATCACTCATTTCTCTGCTCTCTCTCTGCAGCACATCTGGACTCACCCACCGCCCCGACCACACTGCATCACTCATTTCTCTGCTCTCTCTCTGCAGCACATCTGGACACACCCACCGCTCCGACCACACTGCATCACTCATTTCTCTGCTCTCTCTCTGCAGCACATCTGGACTCACCCACCGCTCCGACCACACTGCATCACTCATTTCTCTGCTCTCCAGTCATACAGGCATACTTATAGACTAGCAAATTAAATCAAGGTTTATTTGTCACGTATACAGATTTACAGGTGTTATAGCAGGTGCAGCGAAATGCTTTATGTAACTAGCTCAGACAGTGCAGTAGTATGTCTCACAAATATAATACAAATGCAGAAAAAAAGTATCAAGACAAGAAACCAAGAAATTACAGAACGAGTCCAATTAACAATCCAGAGTAGATATATTATAGTGATCATGTGTCAGAATTCAAAATATAAATAAGTGCTGTGTATACACAATAGGTAAATTATTCTGCATTTATAAACACTACTTGCCCTGGATGATGGAGTACCATTTTAGCATGTTCAGCTATATGGTAATAATGTTAACAGAGAGCAAAAGTTAGCAAATGCTAAATGCTTTGTGAGAGAATCAGCTAGTCTGTAATCCTGCTTAAATCAGCAGCATTTTTTCTGTGTTAAGATAAGCGAACCGTTTATGGCCCTTATAGGCCCAGACTAATTAATATGCAGCAGATAAGTACTTGTCGGACAAAATTCATTTGACCTCCCGCTTTAAACTAAACTGCAGCAACACCAGTTCAGATGAAGTTGAGCCCGAGTCCTTCTATTGAGTTGTAGGGAGCTTCTGCCAGAACAATCCGTTCTCTGCATCTTTCTCTGAGAGGTTTCATTTGTAATACCTCTACACTCAGATTGTCTTTTGACTTTCATTCTCTACATTTCTTAATTGTCTCTAATTGCTTAATTACAATTTCATATGAACAATTCTCTAGGTCAAGGTGGGTTGTTAATGAAACAATCAATCACTGCTTCAGCCTCACAGTCCTGTCTGCCTGTGATTGACAGCGCATTAGGAGGCTGTTATGCTGGCTCTCAGTTGACATTGTGGGCTGGATTCCACTTCACTGTATCATTGTACTTCCATTGTCCTTGACATTTTAGGGGGAATCACCATAGTGACGTTTTGTTTGGAGACTAAGAGATTCTATTGGAGATTCACTTTGGCTTCCCAGATTGAATCTTTTATATAATTCCAGAGAAAACTTCTGGCGCACAGCCATTTAAGTGACCCAACACTGTGCGACCATTTCATTTAGATTCTTAATTACAGTGTTAACAGAAGAATAAAAAGCGGGTGAGCCAATCCAACTCCATCGTTGCAGGACCTCTGCGCCAGCTCAAATTGCACCATTACATACAGTACCCCATCATTCGAGCTGTGCTTTAACAAGGGGTGGTTCCCAACTACCTCCTCCCCTTTAGCTTGGCGAGCGCTGCCGATTAGAGGGCTTTCTGCCTCTATTAGACCCTGGGAACTCCTTCAACTGCGTGATGGAGCTGCCTTAATGGCGGCTGCGTTTTGCTTTCTTTTTCTATTTTTTTGTTGTTGTTTCCCCTTCTTCCGCTTGGGCTCCATCCATCAGGCTGCCAGAGCCTGCTGCCGGCCCACTCCCAGCCACAATATTTCACAGCTAGCCATCAGAGCAGCTGACAGCACCGCGCTTGCCAGGAAATTGCTTTGGCTGTGAGCAGAATTTCAAGCATCGCGTCGCCCTCTCCACCCTCCTCTTCTCCCTCTCCATCCCTCCCCACTCCCTGACGACCCCCGGGAACTGATGTGCGCTCTGGAATGTGTAACAAGAGTAGGAGAGATAGGGAGGGGAAGGAGGCTGTGTTGAGCTGGGCTGGAGAGTGAGGGGTCAAGGGGAATGAGAGTGAGAGAGGGCCCATTACACCTGATTCACTGTGTCCAGGGCTAGAGAGAGAGCAAGAGCAAGCCTGAGCTTTATACACTGGCCACAGTAGCATGTGATTGGCCTTGAATCCTATTCTATAATTCTCAACTGGATAAAATGTAACTGAACTGTTATTCCCCACTGTGTCACCCCTGCTATGCAGCCTTGTCAACTGATAGAGATATTCAGAAGACTGTCCCGAGAGAGAATGCCTATCACCATATTGCACTGTTAAAGCCAAACTTTTGAAATAAAGCTTGGATTAATGATTTAGGGAGTGTGTTATTTTTGTAAAAATGTTTATTAGGGGGTAGATCAGCTTTAATAATACACAATAACCCCTAATGACAAAGCAAAAACAGGTTTTTAGAAATGTTTGCTAAATGTATTAAAGATTCAAACAGAAATACCTTATTTACATAAGTGTTCAGACCCTTTGCTATGAGACTCAAAATTGAGCTCAGGTGCATCATGTTTCCATTGATCATCCTTGAGATGTTTCTACAACTTGATTGGAGTCCACCTGTGGTAAATTCAATTGATTGGACATGATTTGGAAAGGCACACACCTGTCTATATAAGAAGTGACTAAGAACCCGATGGTCACTGACAGAGCTCCAGAGTTCTTCAATGGAGATGGGAGAGCCTTCCAGAAGGACAACCATCTCTGCAGCATTCCACCAATCAGACCATTATGGTAGAGTGGCCAGACGACAGCCACTCCTCAGTAAAAGGCACATGGCAGCCCACTTGGAGTTTGCCAAAAGGCACCTAAAGGACTATCAGATCATGAGAAACGAGATCCTTTGGTCTGATGAACCAAGATTGAACTCTTTGGCCTGAATGCCAAGTGTCACATCTGGAGGAAACCTGACACCATCCCCATGTTGAAGCATGGTGGTGGCAGCGGCATCATGCTGTGGGGATGTTTTTCAGCGGCAGGGACTGGGAGACTAGACAGGATTGAGGGAAAGATGAAGGGCACAAAGTACAGAGAGATCCTTGATGAAAACCTGCTCCAGAGCACTGAGGACCTCAGAGTGAGGTGAAGGTTCACCTTCCAACAGGACAACGACCCTAAGCACACAGCCAAGACAACGCAGGAGTGGCTTCAGGACAAGTCTCTGTGGCCCAGTGGCCCAGCCAGAGCGCAGACTTGAACCCGATAGAACATCTCTGGAGAGATCTGAAAATAGCTGTGCAGTGACGCTCCCCATCCAACCTGACAGAGCTTGAGAGGATCTGCAGAGAAGAATGGGAGAAACTTGCTTGTAGCGTCATACCCAAGAAGACTCGATCGAGGCTGTAATCGTTGCCAAAGGTGCTTCAACAAAGTACTGAGTAATGGTCTGAATAGCTATGTAAGTAAGGTATTTCTGTTGTTATATTTTTTTATGATTTTGCAAACATTTCTAAAAACCTGTTTTTGCTTTGTCATTATGGGCTATTGTTTGTAGATTGATGAGGGGGGGAATGATTTAATCCATTTTGGAACGAGGCTGTTAATGTAACAAAATGTGGAAAACATCAAGGCATCTGAATACTTTCCGAATGCACTGTATGTCCTATTTGCTGTTTTTTTTATCCCTACTGTGTTGAAAACCCAGTTCCTTTTAAACTCATCAAAAAAAGAAACGTCCTCTCATTGTCAACTGCGTTTATTTTCAGCAAACTTAACATGTGTAAATATTTGTATGAACATAACAAGATTCAACAACTGAGACATAAACTGAACAAGTTTCACAGACATGTGACTAACATAAATTGAATAATGTGTCCCTGAACAAAGGGGGCGTCAAAATCAAAAGTAACAGTTAGTATCTGGTATGGTCACCAGCTTCATTAAGTACTGCAGTGCATCTCCTCCTCATGGACTGCACCAGATTTGCCAGTTCTTGCTGTGAGATGTTACCCCACTCTTCCACCAAGACACCTGCAAGTTCCCAGACATTTCTGGGGGGAATGGCCCTAGCCCTCACCCTCTGATCCAACAGATCCCAGACGTGCTCAATTGTATTGAGATCCAGGCTCTTCGCTGGCCATGGCAGAAAACTGACATTCCTGCCTCTGGAGCGGGATCGATTTGGAGTACAGGCCTCGGAGTAATGCTCATTCCTTCGACAAGAAACGCGAATCCGACCATCACCCTTGGTGAGACAAAACCGTGACTCATCAGTGAAGAGCACTTTCTGCCAGTCCTGTCTGGTCCAGTGACGTTGGGTTTGTGCCCATAAGCGACGTTGTTGATGGTGATGTCTGGTGAGGACCTGCCTTACAACAAATCTACAAGCCTTCAGTCCAGCCTCGCTGAGCCTATTGTGGACAATCTGAGCACTGATGGAGGGATTGTACGTTCCTGGTGTAACTCGGGCAGTTGTTGTTGCCATACTGTACCTATCCCGCAGGTATGATGTTCGTATGTGCCGATCATGTGCAGGTGTTGTTACACGTGGTCTGCCACTGCGAGGATGATCAGCTGTCCTTCCTGGCTCCCTGTAGTGCTGTGTTAGGCGTCTCACAGGACAGACATTGCAATTTATTGCCCTGGCCACATATACAGTTCTCATGCCTTCTTGCAGCATGCCTAAGGCACGCACGTTCACGCAGATGAGCAGGGACCCTGGGCATCTTTCTTTGGTGTATTTCAGAGTCAGTAGAAAGGCCTCTTCAGTGTCCTAAGTTTTCAGAACTGTGACCTTAATTGCCTACCATCTGTAAGCTGTTAGTGTCTTAACGATCGTTCCACAGGTGCATGTTCATTAATTGTTTATGGTTCATTGAACAAGCATGGAAAACAGTGTTAAAACCCTTTACAATGAAGATCTGTGAAGTTATTTGTATTTTTTTCCGAATTGTCTTTGAAAGACAGGGTCCTGAAGAAGGGAAGTTTCTTTTAAAAAGGGAGTTTATTTTAAGATGTATTATTTATCTAATTAACCTTTCTTCAAATGCTGTCTTATCTATTTATAAAATTCTATAAATAGAAAGTTGAATATGAATAATTTTACATTCTCTATCTTGAATGGTATAGTGTAGTTGTAGTTTACTTCTTTATCAATTGTTGTATTTTATTTTTTATATATATTGTGTTATTAAAATCCCTATCATTCATAGTATTGGGTGTTCCCTTATTCTAATCCTCTATGGGAAATGTGTAATATTTAGAATAGCCATGGAGTAGTCTTGGTGTCTCTGAACATTTGGTTATCAATATACAGTTAACTCTTTTAATCAATTCTCCTTGAAGAGTGGTTACAGAACTTTGCACAGTTCTGCAATTTCCTTTGGGATCATATCATTCATGCCACTGGGTCTTTTACCCGGACTTTTAACCTTTATTTTATCATTGAAGGATGCACATTTGGGATGCATATTTCTGTCTGAAAAGGTGTACCCGTTCGAGTTGGATTTTATCGACAGCATCACCTGAAATTCTTTCACCACACTTTCAGGACTTCGCCCGCGTTTTCTTTTGATACCAGTACCAGATTTTCTCTCACAGATCTAGTCTGTATGTCAAACAGTGGCGACCCGTCGTTCAGGGCAGGTGGGGCATTAGCTCAGTATTCTGTCAGTCATAGGGATTTGTGCAATCGCCAAGCTTCAGTCCTTCAGTAAATGGTAGACATCCAAAATTTCAGCCCTATGAGATAGTTATATTACAAGTGCCCTTCCAAGAAGGCTCAAGGTCATTATATGTACAGTAGTTTTGATTGGACTAATCATTTCAACATCTTACTTTCACAATCTTAGCTGGCAGTCATCATTATGAATCAAGTCTACTGGCAAATTGTTTTTAATCCTTGTCATATGAAGAGAAATAATGAAGAGAAAATATAGATAAAACGTATCGGTGCTCATCGGCCATTGGACATAAACATTACACAAGTTGTAAATCGCAAAATCGCAAATTCAACAATGAGTTGTTCGGAAGGAATCGGTGACAGTGGCTAACCACAAGCGTCACACTGGGAAAATACGTTTTGAACGGTCATACAACTCGGAATTGTACATCTTTTTCTTTGATGTCAAAATTTGCCAAGGACGGACCGCCGCGCACAACAAGGTCCAAAAATGTTTTATATGCTGCTGCATAAATTATGTAATATGCCAGGGAGATGTGTTTAGCCATATCAGCTGTGTGTGTGTGTACCTTGTAACCTAGGATGGGTCCAAAATGCCCCTGTGCACAAAGTGAGGTCCATACAGAAATGGTTTGTCGAAATCTGTGTGGAAGAACTTGACTGGCCTGCACAGAGGAAGAACTCCCTGACAGAGTCCTGACCTCAACTCCATTGAACACCTTTGGGATGAATTGGAGCGCTGACTGCGAGCCAGGCATAATCGCCCAACATCAGTGCCCAACCTCACTAATGCTCTTGTGTTTGAATGGAAGCAAGTCCCCACAGCAATGTTCCAACATCTAGTGGAAAGCCAGAAGAGTGGAGGCTATTATAGCAGCAAATGGGGGACAAACTCCATATTAATGCCCATGATTTTGGATGAGCAGGTGTCCCCATACTTCTTGTCATGTAGTGTATGTGTGTGCGTGTGTGTGTGACAGCTGGTTCTCATAGTGTTTTCCTCTCAGCTCCTCAGCCTGCTGTGTGGGAAGCAGTGTAGCTACACAGTAACTGATAGTCTGAATAAAGCCTGATTGTGTGTGGGCTACTGTATTGTAGTGCAGCTGTATCTGGAAGGCTCTCCCCAGCAAGTCTCCACATCTCATCTGTGTGGGGCCACCAAGCCAGTCTCCTGGGCTCTCCTCTCCTCAGCTCTGTCCCTGGGCTCTACAGGGGATAAAATATGACTAGTATCATCATTCTTCCCTCCCTCTCTCTCTCACTGTCGCTGTGGGAGGTTTGCTAGCTCTTCTGTGATTCTCCTCTGGTGCTCTGCCACTTCGGAGAGTCATCTTTCACTTGGAAGATGCCCTCCACAGCCAAACAAGGCATTTGTGTGACACAGCTTGGTTGTTGTTGTTCCCAATGTTTTTGTAGAATACATGACGTGGGCATTTGAAAAATATGTAGCCAAGGAGTCTTAGTCAAATCAAGATCTTTACATTTTGATAGAAATGGCAATGGCTATGAAATGTGTAAATGGTGTATATTCGGCAGGTTTGTGACACCCCTGCCCTGTGCCCCTTTCTCTCTCTCTCTGTGTGTGTGTGTGTGTGTGTGTGTGTGTGTGTGTGTGTGTGTGTGTGTGATGTATTCATAAGGTGGGGCTGGAGTTCTACATTGATGTTCATGCCCACTCCACCATGATGAATGGCTTCATGTACGGGAACGTGTTTGAGGAGGAGGAGAGAGTCCAGAGACAAGCCGTGTTCCCTCGCCTGCTCTGCCAAAACGCCCCAGACTTCTCCTTTGTAAGTCCATCACATCAACTGTACCAGGGACAACTTTAGGTCCCAGAGTTGTCCCTGGTCAGGCCATATCAATCCTAACCATACACATCTCACATATGTTCCACAGGAAATACACCCCACATATTAGCAGGTGCTAGTTGGCTATGCTACAGTAGTTACTGTATCACCCACAACAGGGTTAACTGAGATCTATCGTACAGCTGGGTGTGGAAGCTATATTTTAAAATTCTGTGTTCCCTTTCACCTCTCAGCTACATTGACCTTCAGCGCTCAGCCAATGTGACATTTTGTATCAGTGCCAGTTACATATAGCCAGAAGAATAACCTTTTTTGTGCAGTGACACATTCACAGCTCTCATAGAACTTTCTTTACCAGTACATAAGGAAAGTCTTTCAACAGCCAAAATGAATTTAGCCAACCATCATACATAAAGAATGTCACAGATTGTCCACCACTTATTTGTTTTGCTGGCTCAATAAAGAGCTAACCTTTTGTTGTGAGTGTATACAGACGTGTGTGCCTGCATGTGTAAAATAAAATGTTATTTGTCACATGCTTCGTAAACAAGAGGTGTAGACTTACTGATGGGCCCTTCCCAACAATACAGAGAGAAAAAAAGATAAATAATAGAAAAATAATAACACAAGTAAAAATACAGAATGAGTAACGATAATTTGGCTATATACATCGGGCACCAGTACCGAGGCGATGTGCAGGGGTACGAGGTAATTGAGGTAGATATGTACAAATACAGTCCCAATAATGACAAAGCAAAAACAGTTATTAAGAAATGTTTGCTGATTTTCAAAAAATGCAAAATTGAAATTATATTTACATAGGTATTCAGACCCTTTACTCAGTACTTTGTTGAAGCACCTTTGGCAGTGATTACAGCATAGATTATTCTTGGGTATGAAACTACAAGCTTGGCACACCTGTGTTTGGGGAGTTTCTCCCATTCTTCTCTGCAGATCCTCTCAAGCTCTGTCAGGTTGGATGGTGAACGTTGTTGCACAACTATTTTCAGGTCTCTCCAGAGTCCGGGCTCTGGCTGGGCCACACAAGGACATTCAGAGACTTGTTCTGAAACACCTGTGTTGTCTTGGCCATGTGCCTAGGGTCGTTGTCCTGTTGGAAGGTGAACCTTCGCCCCAGTCTGAATACCTGAGCGCACTTAGCAAGTTTTAATCAAGGATCTCTCTGTACTTTGCTCCGTTCATCATTCCCTCGATCCAGTCCCTGCTGCTAAAAATCCTCCCCACAGCATTATACTGCCACCATAGGGATGGTATTGGCCAGGTGATGAGCAGTGCCCGGTTTCCTCCAGATGTGACGCTTGGAATTCATGCCAAAGAGTTCAATCTTGGTTTCATCAGACCAGAGAATCTTGTTTCTCATGGTCTGAGAGTCTTTAGGTGCCTTTTGGCAAACTCCAAGCGGGCTGTAATTTGTATTTTACTGAGGAGTAGCTTCTGTCTTTCCGCTCTACCATAAAGGCCTGATTAGTGGAGTGCTGCAGAGATGGTTATCCTTCTGGAAGGTTCTCACATCTCCACAGAGGAACTCTGGAGCTCTGTCAGAGTGACCATCAGGTTCTTTGTCATCTCCCTGACCAAGGCCCTTCTCCCCCGATGGCTTAGTTTGGCTGGGCAGCCAGTTCTAGGAAGAGTCTTGATGGTTACAAATGTAATCTTGGGGACCTTCAATGCTGGTGACATTTATTGGTTCCCTTTCCCAGATCTGTGCCTCAATGTTGTTGTTTTTTGCTTTGTCATTATGGGGTATTTTGTGTAGATTGAGGATTTTTCTTTATTTAATCAATTTTAGAATAAGGTAACGTAACAAAATGTGGGGGTCTGAAGGGGTCTGAATACTTTCCGAATGCACTGTATACTGTCCATACCATCTTTATATGTATACATGAGACATTCAGATATTTCCTATGTGTGTATTGTTGTTTTTCTGCTTGGTATCACTGCACTGTTGGGGCTGGAAACACAAGCATGTCGTTGCACCTGCAATAACATCTGAAAATATGTGTACGCGACCAATAAACTTCGATTTAATTTGCTCAGCCTTTCAAAGCATTTCATGGGCACAGATGTTTATTTTTTATTTTTTTTATTTCACCTTTATTTAATTACCCAGGTAGGCAAGTTGAGAACAAGTTCTCATTTACAATTGCGACCTGGCCAAGATAAAGCAAAGCAGTTTGACACATACAACAACACAGAGTTAAACATGGAGTAAAACAAACATACCGTCAATAATACAGTAGAAAAATAAGTCTATATATAATGTGAGCAAATGAGGTGAGGCAAAAAAGGCACAAAAAAACACATAAAAAGGCCATGGTGGCAAAGTTTTGTAAGTCGCTCTGGATAAGAGCGTCTGCTAAATGACTTAAATGTAATGTAAATGTAAAGTAAATACAATACAGCAAGTAAAACACTGGAATTGTAGATTTGCAGTGGAAGAATGTGCAAAGTAGAGATAGGAATAGTGGGGTGCAAAAAAGCAAAATATTAAATACAGTAGGGGGAGAGGTAGTTGTTTGGGCTAAATTATAGATGGGCTATGTAGAGGTACAGTAATCTGTGAGCTGCTCTGACAGCTGGTGCTTAAAGCTAGTGAGGGAGATAAGTGTTTCCAGTTTCAGAGATTTTTGTAGTTCGTTCCAGTCATTGGCAGCAGAGAACTGGAAGGAGAGGCGGCCAAAGGAAGAATTGGTTTTGGGGGTGACCAGATAGATATACCTGCTGGAGCGCGTGCTACAGCGAGTTGAGATAAGGGGGCACTTTACCTAGCAGGGTCTTGTAGATGACCTGGAGCCAGTGGGTTTGGCGACTAGTATGAAGCGAGGGCCAGCCAACGAGAGCGTACAGGTCGCAGTGGTGGGTAGTATATGGGGCTTTGGTGCTACGATGTGAGATGTGAGTGCTACGGGGCGAAAGTAATTTAAACAGGTTACCTTGGGCACGGGGACTATGGTGGTCTGCTTGAAACATGTAGGTATTACAGACTGGGTCAGGGAGAGGTTGAAAATATCATGAAGACACTTGCCAGCTATTTAGCGCATGTGCTGAGTACGCATCCTGGTAATCCGCCTGGCCCCATAGCCTTGTGAATGTTAACCTGTTTAAAGGTCTTTCTCACATTGGCTACGGAGATCGAGATCAGAGTCATCCGGAACAGCTGGTAATCTCATGCACAGTTCAGTGTTGATTGCTTTGAAGCAAGCATAGAAGGAATTTAGCTCGTCTGGTAGGCTCACGTCACTGGGGAGCTTGTGGCTGGGTTTCCCTTTGTAATCTATGATAGTTTGCAAGCCCTGCCAAATCCGACGAGTTTCAGAGTATTAGGACTCAATCTTAGTCCTGTATTGACGTTTTGACTGTTTGATGGCTTGTCAGAGGTCGTAGTGGGATTTATTATAAGCGTCCGGATTAGTGTCCCGGTCCTTAAAAGCAGCAGTAGCTCTATCCTTTAGCTCAGTACGGATTTTGCCTGGAATCCATGGCTTCTGGTTGGGATATGTGAGGACGGTCACTGTGAGGACGACGTCGTCGAAGCACTTATTAAATTAATGAAGCCGGTGACTGTGGTAAACTCCTCAATGTCATCGGTTGAATCCCAGGACATATTCCAGTCTGTGCTAGCAAAACAGTCCTGTAGTCTGCTTCATCTGACCGCTTCCATATTAAGTGCGTCACTGGTTCTTCCTTTTTGAGTTTTTACTTGTAAGTAGTAATCAGGAGGATAGAGTTATGGCCAGATTTGCCAAATGGAGGGCAAGGGAGGGCTTTGTATGCGTTTCTGTGTGTGGAGTAAAGGTGATCTAAAGGTGAGCTCAAGCCTCGGTGCTTGTGCACTGCTCCTGTACTCTACCTCCTTTCCAACTGCTCCACTAAAACCCTCTCCAAATTCGCTCCATTCATTAAAATCACAATTTAAATACCCATCTATTTTTGTGACTACCTGGACCTACCGATAGGTATTGAATTATTGAAATGAAACCATATGATTTGAATGAAAAGTATTTTAGTAAACAACATGAAAGGTTTGAAGGCTACATGTGGTATTAAACAGCATATAAAACAGCATATACAGCATATAGGTCAAGAGCCAGACAGGTAGCCTAAGGAATGAAAATTAATTATTTAGACTATTAGCCTATTACCTCAAGGTTATAGCCTACAAATAAATACACTGAGAATACCAAACATTAAGAACACCTTCGATTCATCAGGGCATGGACTATACAAGGTGTCGATAGCGTTCCACAGTGATGCTGGCCCATTTTGACTCAAGTTGACTGGGTGTCTTTTGGGTGGTGGACCATTCTTCATACACATGGGAAACTGTTGAGTGTGAAAAACAGGGTGGTAGTAGGTGTGCCAGGCATTGAAAGCCACTTAAATCTTTTTATCTTGTCCATTCATTCTCTGAATGGTACACATTACACAATCCATGTCTCAATTGTCTTCAAGGCTTAAAAATCCTTCCTGTCTCCTACCCTTCATCTACACTGACTGAAGTCGATTTAAGGAGTGACATCAATAAGGGATCATAGCTTTCCCCTGTATTCACCCGGTCCGTCCATGTCATGGAAAGAGCAGGTGTCCTTAATGTTTTGTATACTCAGTGTTAATTGTAAAACATTTGCGAGTGCGACACACTAGGCTGGCAGGAACATTAACCACTCAGCATTTAAACAACATTTTGTTGTATTCAATTAGTATAGTCTATAAATTGTGCATATAGGCTGTGAATTGAATGAAAAATGCCTAGTTAGTCTCAGTCAACAATGCCTTTGAATTCACTTTTGGAAACAGTAGTTTTTCTAAAGTCTGGCTTTAGGCTCATGCGATGGTGCCTGGAGAGCAGGCCACCAGTGGAGAATACACTCTCCGCTCTTGCAGAGCCACTGGGAATGCTAAACACCCATCCGGCCACTCTTGCCAGGCTGGGTAGGGATGCGGAGATGTTTTAAAAATTTTCTATAGGTAGTTATAAAGGTTTTTAGGCAAAATAACCATAGTAAAACGTAAAGCTCCTTGAAAGAAGTAAAATGTCAGGCCCATTGGGCCAAAATCAATGTGGGCGAGAAGGCTGACGCTCCAGCCTTTGGGAAACTCACCAGTCAAATTGGGCATGCTCTGCTCCTCATCTGCTCTGCTCACATACTTTGATTCTAACTGTTGTTAACAAAGAGACACACCTGCCCCTTAACCTTATCCGAAGCTGCCGTTCGGTCTTGCTGCAGCACAGCAAAACCATCTAGATGTATATTATCCATGTCCATGTTCAGCAACGACTCCAAGAAACATAGGATATTACAGTTTTTCATGTCCGTTGATAGGATAGTCTCGTACGGAGTTCATCTACTTTATTCCCTAGTGGTTGTACGTTCATCGAAATAAGCAGTACATCCACAGCTGCCGACTCGTTGAAGTAGAAATCGTCACCCAAATCGAGGTCAGTGATCACTGTTCTGATGCCCAGGAGATGTTTTTGGTCATAGAAATGATGGCAGAAATATTACAGTTGGAAGTCGGAAGTTTACAAACACTTAGGTTGGAGTCATTAAAACTCGTTTTTCAACCACTCCACAAATGTCTTGTTAATATGGGGCTACGGGTTCCCAACCCCCCTCCCCCCTTCAGCCCAAACGGTGGCGCAGGGAAAGCAAAAATATTCTGAAAAATATTTAACCTCCACACATTAACAAGTCCAATAGCTTAAATGAAAGATAAACACCTTGTTCATCTACCCAGCATGTCAGAATTTTAAAATGTTTTACAGCGAAAACATAGCACATATTTATGTTAAACCACCACTAGGGAAACATACAATATGTAGCCACATGGCTATGCAAAATAGCACAATCACAAACGCAGGATTAAAAGAAAAATAATTCACTAACCTTTTGAAAATCTTCATCAGATGACAGTAATAGCACGTTACACAGTACATTTATGTTTTTTTCAATAATATGCAATTTATATGCATAAATCTCCATTTACATTGAGCCATGTTAAAAAAATGCAGCAGAAATGACCGGAGGAATTATAAATATCTCCGGCAGCTAACGCCAGATAACAGCAATAAACATCATTAAACTTTGACTAAATATATGTTCAACATATATTTAGAAAGATACACTTCTTCTTAATGCAAACGCTGTGTTACATTTATTTTTAACGTTACAGAATTCGTTCACTATTCAATAATCTGAGACGGCGCTCAGCCATTAGCATTATTTCTCTACTATGTTGGATTCGACAAAAATACAATTTTATAACATAAATATTCCCTTACCTTTGATGGTCTTCGACAAGAATGCCGTGGAAGGAGTTATACTTACCTAATATAACGTTTGGTTGCTGTTGGTGTGTCTTTGTATTAGCAAAAGCTAACATCTTCAGGTGAATTACCCCAAAAAGGACTTCTGATCACGAAAATTGCGCATCAAAACTTCAAATTTACATATTATATGTCGACTAAACTGGTCAAACTAAGTGCAGAATCAAGCTTTAGGATGTTTTTAACGTACAAAACAATTGGCGATTAAATCAAACATAACGAACTCTCTTCAGCCAGACTGGAAAAAAAAGTACCTTTTCACAGAGTGCGCACCTGAAAACTCGTGACACCTCAGTATTTTGCCCGCCAAGCAGTCAAAGCTTGTGCTATTTTCTCCGTTCCACGTCTCATTGCAAGACGAGAGCGCGCTGAAGAAATAGAAACTGTTCCCAGATCCATAGCTGGTTGGGAAGGGTGGGGGCGATGACGTCAAAGTTGGAGCAACTTTCTTAGGAGAGAGAGAGAGTTTGGGAGAATGGCTGCCCTGTGAGTTCTGCTTTACATACAGACATAAATCGAACGGTTTTAGAAGCTTTAGAGTGTTTTCTATTCAATAATAATTATTATATGCATATATTAGCAATTTTTGACAGTTTTGTTTTTAGTTTACTTTGGGCACACGATTCATCCAAAGGGGGCAGTATTTCCCATAGCCCCATCAGGTTTTAACCAGGTAGGCAAGTTGAGAACAATTTCTCATTTACAATTGCGACCTGGCCAAGATAAAGCAAAGCAGTTCGACACGTAAAAACAACACAGAGTTACACATGGAGTAAAACAAACATAAAGTCAATAATACAGTAGAAAAATAAGTCTATATACGATGTGAGCAAATGAGGTGAGATAAGGGAGGTAAAAGCAAAAGAAAGGCCATGGTGGTGAAGTAAATACAATATAGCAAGTAACACACTGGAATGGTAGATTTGCAGTGGAAGAATGTGCAAAGTAGAAATAGAAATAATGGGGTACAAAGGAGCAAAATAAATAAATACAGTAGGGGAAGAGGTAGTTGTTTGGGCTAAATTATAGATGGGCTATGTACAGGTGCAGTAATCTGTACCAAAAAATGTCTGCAGCGTTGATGGTCTCCAAGAACACAGTGGCCTCCATCATTCTTAAACGGAATAAGTTCCTAGAGCTGGCCGCCCAGCCAAACTGCGCAATTGGGAGAGAAGGGCCTTGGTCAGGGAGGTGACTAAGAACCTGATGGTCATTCTGACAGAGCTCTAGAGTTCCTCTGTGGAGATAGGAGAACCTTCCAGAAGGACAACCATCTCTGCAGCACCAATCAGGCCTTTATGGTAGAGTGGCCAGATGGAAGCTACTCCTCAGTAAAATGCAAATTACAGCCTGCTTGGAGTTTGCCAAAAGCCACCTAAAGACTTTCAGACCATGAGAAACAAGATTCTCTGGAAACCAATACCGAACTCTTTGAAATGAGTGCCAAGCGTCACGTCCGAAGAAAACCTGACACCATCCCTATGGTGAAGCATTGTGGTGGCAGGATCATGCTGTGTGATGTTATTCAGCAGCAGGGACTGGGAGACTAGTCAGGATCGAGGGAAAGTTGAGGGGAACAAAGTACAGAGAACTCCTTGATGAAAACATGCTCGAGAGCGCTCAGGACCTCAGACTGGGGCGAAGGTTCACCTTCCAACAGGACAATGACCCTAAGCACACAGCCAAGACAAAGCAGGATTGGCTTCGGGAGAATGTCTGAATGTCCTTGAGTGGTTCAGCCTGAGCCCGGACTTGAATGCTATCAAACATCTCTGGAGAGACCTGAAAATAACTGTGCAGCAACGCTCCCCATCCAACCTGACAGAGATTGAGAGGATCTGCAGAGAAGAATGGGAGAAACTCTCCAAACACAGGTGTGCCAAGCTTGTAGCATCATACCAAGAAGACTCAATGCTGTAATTGCTGCCAAAGGTGCTTCAAAGTCAATTATATTTTTTATCAATTATTAAAAATGTCTAAAAACCTGTTTTTGCTTTGTCATTATGGGTTGTGTGTAGATAGTTTTTCCCCCCTTATCAATATAATCAATTTCAGAAAAAGGCTGTAACATAACAAAATGTGGAAAAAGTCATGGGCTCAGGAATACTTCCCGAAGGCACTGTAGTTTGTGTTGTCAACAATCTAAGCCATCACTGTCTGTTAAACCCCATAGTTGTGTTGGTTTTGTTGCTAAACAACCGACCGTTTAATAGGTTACAAAATCCGACATTTTGGATACAATGAACGATTCAGAACATGAATAATCGTATTTGTCTTGGTAAAATGTTATAAAATATAAAATAAGGAAGTGAAATTTCATCACCAAAGCATGTTTTCACCTACTCTGGTCAGAGTGGGTGGACACCCTCCATATGACATGTATTTTCAGTCAGCTTCAGTGTAATACATGATTAAGTCAATTTTAGTTTCCATTGCACTCTAGTAGTCCACTCAACATGAATGGAACTTGACCCCTGTAACGTAAATGCAGGGTTGGCTTTCACTCCTGGCAGTTTTTACTTATTGATTTCTATGTGCTTTGGGCAGTGCTGAATGGGCAGGAAAAAAAGAGCACAGTAAGGGACATGACTTCTGGCCTGCTGTCACCACTACCGTACACACCCCAATGGTATACACTCACACTCGACGCGAGCACGCACATGCAGAAGTACACACACACACACAAACGGTGTGGTGAAGATGGTGCTGCAGTGGATAGTTGCCGTCTTATGGGCTCCTAACCAATTCTGATATTATGTGTGTTTTTGTTACGCTGATCTTAGCTTGTTTTACATACAGTTGAAGTCTGAAATGTACATACCCTTAGCCAAATACATTTAAACTCAGTTTTTCACAATTCCTGACATTTAATCCTAGTAAACAATTCCCTGTCTTAGGTCAGTTAGGATCACCACTTTATTTTAAGAATGTGAAATGTCAGAATAATAGTAGAGACAATGATTTATTTCAGCTTTTATTTCTTTCATCACATTCCCAGTGGGTCAGAAGTTTACATACACGCAATTAGAATTTGGTAGCATTGCCTTTAAATTGTTTAATTTGGATCAAACGTTTCAGGTAGTCTTCCACAAGCTTCCCACAATAAGTTGGGAAAATTTTGGCCCATTCCTCCTGACAGAGCTGGTGTAACTGAGTTAGGTTTGTAGGCCTCCTTGCTCGCACACACTTTTTCAGTTCTGCCCACAAATGTTCTATAGGATTGAGGTCAGGGCTTTGTGATGGCCATTCCAATACTTTGACTCTGTTGTCCTTAAGCCATTTTGCCACAACTTTGGAAGTATGCTTGGGGTCATTGTTCATTTGGAAGACCCATTTGTGACCAAGCTTTAACTTCCTGACTGATGTCTTGAGATGTTTGTTCAATATATCCACATAATTTTCCTTCCTCATGATGCCATCTATTTTGTGAAGTGCACCAGTCCCTCCTGCAGCAAAGCACCCCCACAACATGATGCTGTCACCCCCGTGCTTCACGGTTGGGATGGTGTTCTTTGGTTTGCAAGCCTCTTCCTTTTTCCTCCAAACATAACGATGGTAATAATGGCCAAACAGTTCTATTTTTGTTTCATCAAACTAGAGGACATTTTTCTAAAAAGTACAATCTTTGCACCTGCAACGGATGTGAAACGCTAGCTTAGTTAGCGGTGGTGCGCGCTAAATAGTGTTTCAATCGGTGACGTCACTTGCTCTGAGACCTTGAAGTAGGGGTTCCCCTTGCTCTGCAAGAGCCGCAGCTTTTGTGAAGCGATGGGTAACGATGCTTCGTGGGTGTCAGTTGTTGATGTGTGCAGAGGGTCCCTGGTTCGCGCCCGGGTATGGGCGAGGGGACGGTCTAAAGCTATACTGTTATACCCCCATGTGCAGTTGCAAACCGCAGTCTGGCTTTTTTATGGCGGTTTTGGAGCAGTGTGCCTTCCTTGCTGAGCGGCCTTTCAGGTTATGACGATAAATGACTTGTTTTACTATGGATATAGATACTTTTGTAGCTGTTTCCTCCAGCATCTTCACAAGGTCCTTTGCTGTTGTTCTGGGATTGATTTGCACTTGTGGAGGTCTACAATTTTTCTTCTGGGGTCTTAGCTGATTTCTTTTGATTTTCTTATGATGTCAAGCAAAGAGGCACTGAGTTTGAAGGTAGGCCTTGAAATATATACACAGGTACACCTCCAATTGACTCAAATTATGTCAATTAGTCTATCAGAAGCTTCTAAAGCCATTACATAATTTTCTGGAATGTTCCAAGCTGTTTAAAGGCACAGTCAACTTAGTGTATGTAAACTTCTGACCCACTGGAATTGAGATACAGTGAAATAATCTGTCTGTAAACAATTGTTGGAAAAATGACTTGTGTCATGCACAAAGTAGATGTCCTAACCGACTTGCCAAAACTATAGTTTGTTAAATAAAGGTGAAATAAAAATAAATAAATAAATCTGTGCTTCAACATAATCCTGTCTCAGAGCTCTACGGATAATTCCTTCGACCTCATGGCTGGGTTTTTGCTCTGACATGCTCTGTCAAATGTGGCTTTTCAAATCATGTCCAATCAATTGAATTTATCACAGGTGGACTCCAATCAAGTTGTAGAAACATCGTAAGGATGATCAATGTGGACAGGATGTACCTGAGCTCATTTTCGAGTCTCATAGCAAAGTGTCTGAATACTTATGTAAATAAGGTTTGTTTTTTATTTTTATATAAATTTGCAAAAATGTCTTTACCCCATAATGACAAAGTGAAAACAGGTTTTGTGTGTAGATTGATAAATATGTTTATTTATTTAATCCATTTTGGAATAACGTTGCAAAGTTACAAAATGTGGAAAAAGTCAAGGGGCCTGAATACTTTCCAAAGGCACTGTATATGTCTCTCCAATGTTTATTGAAAAGATAAATAAATATATAAATGCAACAGAAAACTATTTCAAAGATTTTACCGAGTTACAGTTCATTATATGTAAATCAGTCAATTTAAATGAATGTATAAGGCCCTAATCTATGGATTTCACATGATTGGGAATACAGATATGCATCTGTTGGCCATAGATACCTTAAAAAAAACAAGTACAGGCGTGGATTAGAAAACCATTCAGTATCTAGTGTGACCATTTGCCTCATGCAGCATATCTCCTTCGCATAGAGTTGTTCAGGCTGTTGATTGTGGCCTGTGGAATGTTGTCCCACTTCAATGGCTGTGCAAAGTTGCTGGATATTGGACGGAACTGGAACACGTTGTCGTACATGTCGATCCAGAGCATCCCAAATGTACTCAATCGGGACATGTCTGGTGAGTATGCAGGTCATGGAAGAACTGGGACATTTTCAGCTTCCAGGAATTGGGTACAGATCCTTGCAACATGGGGTCGTGAATTATCCTGCTGAAATATTAGATGATGACGGCGGATGAATGCCAAGACAAGGGGCCTCAGGATATCGTCACGTTATCACTATTCATTGAAAATGACAAAATGCAATTGTGTTTGTTGTCCGTAGCTTATGCCTGCCCATACCATAACTCTATCGCCACCATGGGTCACTCTGAATTGAACGTTGTGAACAGCAAAACACTCACCCACACGTCGCCATGCACGTGGTCTGTGGCTGTGAGGAAGGTTGGATATACTGCCAAATTCTCTAAAACGACGTTGGAGGCGGCTTATAATAGTGAAATTAACATTCAATTCTCTGGCAACAGCTCTGGTAGACATTCCTGCAGTCAGTATGCCAATTGCACACTCCCTCAACTTGAGACATCTGCGGCATAGAGTACCACAGTATGAGTCATAATACCCATAAACCCTAGTGGTCAAACAAGAAAAAGCTCCAGTTGTTCCCCCCCCCCCATAGGGGATTTTAGAAACTCTTAAAATAAAAGCTGTGTTTCGTGTAGGCTTACCCTGGCATGACGTTTTGATAACCGTGTCAATCTCTCTAGGACAAGGTGACTTATCAATATATTCATCTGTATTTACCCCCCAAAAATGAAATGCTAATTAGCTGATAATGTGGCTATCATAAAGAGCTACAAATGCCATGGTGATCTGGACAAGACTACCGAATCAAGGCAAAGGTAAGAATCTCTGGATTAACTATCTAATGTTAGGTAAATGTAGTAATATATTGGCTAAATGTCTTTTAAATTTACAATTTTGCAAACTGTCTTGTGCAAGTTTTAAATTGACACTCACTACTAACAAAGGTGTCAGCTGGAGATGACATTCAGGAGCTTGCAGAGATTTGTAGTCTTGCATGATGTCTCCTTTGATACTAATTAGCATTTTCCAATCTGTAAATAGAGATGAATATATTGATGAAAGTCACCTTGTCCGAGTGTCACATTCATTTGTAGAGAAGGACCAAGGTGCAGAACAAACACTACTCAAATATGATCCCCAATTAGAGACAATGATTACCAGCTGCCTCTAATTGAGAATCATACAAATCACCAACATAGAAACATGAAAACTAGAACACCCACATAGAAATAATAAACTAGACTAACCCTCCAGTCACGCCCTGACCTACTCCACCATAGAAAATAAGGACTCTCTGTGGTCAGGACGTGACACTGAGAGAGATTTACATTGTTATCATAACGTCACGCCAGGGTAATAAGCCTACAAGAAACACAACCCTTATTTTAAGGGTCTAAAATTCAAAAATTCCCTATGGGAAAATGAATGGTGGAAAAACGATTGGAACCATTTCCCTGTTTGACCGCTAGGTTTTATGGGTACTATGACACCACTGTGGGGCTCTATTGTGTTGTCTGACAAAGTTACACATTTTAGTGGCCTTTTATTGTCCCCAGCACAAGGTGCACCTGTGTAATGATCATGCTGTTAAATCAGCTTCTTGATACGCCACAACTGTCTGGTGGATGGATTATCTTGGCAAAGGAGAAATGTTCACTAACAGAGGTGTAAACAAATTTGTGCACAAGATTTTTGAGAAATAAGCTTTTTGTATGTATGGAACATTTCTGGGATCTTTTATTTCAGCTCATGAAACATGGGACCAACATGTTGCGTTTTATTTTTGTTCAGTGTACATTTGCACCAAGTCTGGTACCAACAGGACCCTGAAAATCTTTTACCCCCAAGCCATAAGACTGCTAAATAGTTAACCAAATACAGGGCCGTGAAAAAGTATTTGACCCTTTCTGATTTTCACTTATTTTTTATACTGAATGTTAGAAGATCTTCAACCAAAACTTAATATTAGATCAAGTGATCCTGAGTTTACAAATAACAAAAATTGATACTAAATAAAATAAAATAACGAAGTTATGCAACACCCAATTCCCCTGTGTGAAAAGGAATTATCCCTTACCACTCAATAACTGGTTGTGACACCTTTAGCTGGTTGACACTTTACCCCTACGCTTAGTTATCGTTACTCATTGTGTATTTATTTGTGCTATTATCTTTCTATTTTTCTCTCTGTATTGTTGGGAAGGGACCATATGTAAGCATTTCACTGTTAGTCTACACCTGTTGTTTACGAAGCTTGTGACAAATACAATTTGATTTGATTTTTGATTTGACAATGAGTACTTGTCTCTCAAATACATCGTTACAGTTCATGGTTAGCTAGCTAGTGAATTTTTGCCATATTAGCATAGAAGTGACATCAGTAAAAACACCTCAAAACAAGACATGGTATCAAGGACAAGATAAAACTAGTTGAAACGAGCCACCTACAATTCTCCACATGGCAGCTTCGTGTCATTATTGCAAGCTATCTGAACATCTAAAATCACAACTGATTGGACTTCTGCCCACATTGAAGCGCGCAAATTGCTTTCGCGACTTTGTCAGCTAACCTGTCTATATCGAGCTCTGTTGACATGGCGGTGCAGGTTTGTCGTAACAACTTTTGATAATTTAACATTTTGAGGTTGTCGTGGGTAGCATGTTGTTGCCGTGGGAAGCAAAATGCTAAATTAACATGACGAGCTGAATTAAATGTAAAAGGCTTTGAAAATAAAAATCTTGGTTTATACTCAGTGCTCCGTTGACATTTCAGATATTATTTTTGTGAGAAATCTTCGAAAACAGGAATTTCTAATTAATGTGAAAAGTGTATAATAAAATATGAAAATAATACATGTCGTGTATTCAAAATCGATATCCATCTTACCTCTATATTGTTTTATGTCCTGTGGAGTTGAGGAGAAAGATGACGAGTTCAATGGGAAAGTGAGCCTGTCAGGTAACGTTAACCAGTAGGCTTAATTCTTGCACAGAATCCAGCCAAATTGACGCAGTTCACCATGTGTTCTCTGGCCTCCATTGATTTAGTCACCCTAATTCTGTCAATCCAAACGTTTATAAACTCCAATAACTTTTTAACGGATTATGATAGAGACTTGAAGTTTGGACCATTGGTTTTCATAGAAGTATATTAACACAATTGTCCCATTGGTCAAAAATGCTCTTTTGATTGGACATATATGCATTACAGCAAGACCACAATGAGTTCTGTGGGAATTATTAGAATTAAGAATTAAAATTCACCAACATACACCAAAAAAAGGAGGACCAAGGCACTCTTCATATAATGAATTAAAATACCTTTATTTGAATGGCATGTTCAATGGAAACAAAGTTTAAAAACTCTGACGTGTTTCGGCTTCGATACACATATACTTTGTCACTAGACTGACTAATTATTGATTTATAATGTTGGTATAGTAGAATATTTTCTGTATTAACAGTGTTTCACTTCACAGTCCAACACGTCATTTAACCGTGACGTGGTGAAGGCTGGCACCGGGAGGCGCTTCCTGGGTGGCCTGCTGGACGACACGTCCTACTGCTACACCCTGGAGGTGTCCTTCTACAGCTACATGGCAGCGGGGAGCACGTCGCCCGTTCCCTACACCGAAGACACCTGTATCCTTCTCTCTCATTGTCATCAGGGTTCCCAGGGAGCCTGGCCGGGCCCCCGCCTCCTTCTGCCCTCGCCTTCCCACCAACCCCCGCTGGCTGATGGAGGAGAAAGGAGAGGAGGCATCAGGGGGAGAGACAGAGATGGAGCACACGACACGTGTATGTCTCTTCCCTCCCTCTCTCCCTCCACTAACTTCCCCAAACTTCCGAGCTTCACATCTCATAGAAAGCATGCTGTATTGGTGTCAGAGTTGATTGATAGTTACATCAATACACCCTGTCCATCCATGTAGGACAAGATATGCAACAGGAACAGAGGGGATTGTGTGTTGTGGTGCCTGGGAGTAGGGTTGCAAATGGAGGGTATATTACTGGTGCCTGGGACTTGTGGGATGCAGGCTGCAGCACAGATTGGTTTAAAGGGAAATTGAGTGAGAGGTTCTGTCGTATATTGAAAGGCTCATGTCATTGAGCCAGCAAATCAGTGTACAAACACTAACAGTGTTTTGTGTTTTTGTGGACACCAACACGCATCGAAAACAGAATCCGATTTCTCCCTGAGAGCCCAGTCTGTGCACAGCGATTGGGCACTGTGGGCAGATTGAATTTGTGTCTTCTTGAGGGAGATACTCTGGACTACAAAAGGTCTGATTCTTCAAATCAATGCTACTCCTGAGTAGACAAAAGCCAGACCTGTGCAGATGTCTTGGCCAGTGAAATTATCTGGGCCGTGTCTGTACACCATGCAACAGAAAAGCCGTCTGTAGAGCCCACTAATGAGGGCTGATGGTGATAATGTCAGTCTATTGTACTGGTTCTCCATCCCCCAGCGTTTATCCACACTGCCTGCCCCTATAGTAACAACCTCATTTAGAGCCTATTGATTTCCTAGTCGTTATTGGAGGCCTGGCTCGATCGACAGGCAGTACAGGGCTGAGATGTAGACGAGTCAGGTCAGCCCTTATCCACCTGAACGCTGCCTTGCTCTTTTGTTCAGCCAGATACGTTGTGACAGTGGGAAGGCAACACCTGCCCCATTGATTTTGTTTACAAAAGAGGTAGAGAGCATGTGTGTTCTGCTTTTGATGTGATGAAGAATAGATTACAGCAGGCCTGTTAATTGCATAGTCTTTTGTACACTCCAAATGCATTCAGGGTTAAATGTGTAACCTTTATTTAACCAGGCAAGTCAGTTAAGAACAAACTCTCATTTACAATGACAGCCTACTCCGGCCAAACCCAAACTACGCTGGGCCAATTGTGCACCGCCCTATGGGACTCCCAATCACAGCCGGATGTGATACAGCCTGGATTCAAACCAGGGACTTTAGTGATTTCTCTTGCACTGAGATGCAGTGTCTTAGACCGCTGTGCCACTCGGGAGCCTTAAAAAATAAATAGGCATTAAATAGACATTCTCTATAGACTAAAATGTTCCTTCAGATTAACTTGTTTTTAACCATTTTAACAAACTTTGTTGGAAAAGAGGAGACACGTCTCAGATCCATGGGGTAGAGAAGAAGCAGAAAACCAGAGTGGTGTGGAGTCAGCCTACAGGCAGAAAAGTGTACTATACAGTGCACATAGTCCCTGTTTTGAGATGAGAGGAGATGTTCTGTGTACCGTAAGTGCCCTCTAGTGCCAGGAGGGTGAGGTGTCTGTGTGTGGCTCAGCTCCATGTGGCTCTGTCCCTGCCTGCCTTGTATCACTCTGTCACACTGTAGACAACCCACTGCCAGCGACCCTTATATACAGGGCATCCATTCACTTCTTTGTTTAATTATTTATTTATCTTGTGTTTATATCAAAAGGGCTGTAAAGCCTTCTCATCTCACTCAATGTTTTCCCCCAACCCAGTGCTCCACTGAACTGTCAAGTCCAAGGCCTAGTTGGCTGGCTCGCTATAATAAGAAACCCATTCATGTAGAATTACACTGCCTCCAGGACATTCTTTTCCCTTAGTGTCAGAGAGGGGATGGAAACAAAAAGAATCTCTTTACTGTGTGCGGAAAGAGTCATAATTTACCCGTGATGCTCCTCTCCTTGAAAATGTTCCTTCTTTGTTTCCCACATAAAAGAGCTGTGCTGTACAGAGGAGACAGTTGGAACAGAGAGGCTGCTGTAATATGTATGCACATAGCATAACCACGGTGATAGCCACACACTGCAAGTGCATAACAAGTCCCTTGATTATTTGTCACTGTGCAGTGGGCTTAAAGAAAGAGATAAGAAAACAGAACAGAGCTGCTGCGGTCCGTCACACCCCCTTTATGCTTCTGGAGTAGCAGTGTTTCCTGGCTGTCTTTGTTGGTTTCTCTGCGCTAAAGTATGCTGGCTGAAAGCAAGATGGATGAGGTGAGGTAATAATGTAAATGGAAGAACATTACATAGTAATACCATGGAGGCGAGCCTAGTGGGTGATCGGGATGTGGAGGGGGGACTGAGTCATGGTAGGGGTTGGGGCCCTGCTGGAGGCAGGCAGGAACAGGCCTGGGGGATGCGTGTAGCTGGGCTTGGGGAGGGGGAGTGTCAGCACTACGCAGGGAGAGGGCAGCGGGGACTTCGTGTAGAGCAAAGATTGGGGTCAGACAGGTTGAAGGAACCAGCCATGTCGCTTTTTACTCCCTGGTGATCTGGTCTATTGAGCGTGCAAATCATCAACAAAGACCTTTATGCTTTGCAACCCCCCTCCCGCTCTAAAAATGAATGAATTATAAATAAATAATTACCTGGACACCCAAATGAATCCCCCTTCTCCTGTTTAAAGCCTGTTATATTAAATTAAGTGCCCATTTTGACTCGTCCCTCTGTGCACTCTTTGTGATGTCTATTAAGATTTAACACACTTAACCCCCCCCAAAAAAAAATGTCTCAAGGTTTCACCATCATTGGAAAGTTATTTGGTTGCTTTGACAAAGTCATTTCTGAAGGCTATTATTTATTTCATATGATTAGTGATACATTTTTACGGTAAAGAAAAAAAACCTGTCCTTACGTTGTCCACCCTATTACGTGAACTGAATTCTCATTTTAATATGGTGAAACTATTCCTTTAAAAAAAATGTTTTAACAAACATTGAACATCTAATAGTGGAAAAGCAGATGAGCTAGTTCTACTCTTTTTGGCCATTTTCTGGTGTTTTGTGGTGGGTCAAGCATAACATGTCAACCCTGTTACCCATCATTTTACCAATACATTTTTTTTTGTTAAGCTTGCATTCAGTTGCCCCTCCCTGTTGCACACAACAAGCTTCTATTCCCCCTATCTCAATGGGATGTATGGCTGATTTAAGAGGAAATCGTCAACTCTGTTACGGTCAACCATTTTGCTTTATTTATTTGGCACTTAACTGGAACTTACTATAGTCTTCTTTTTTTCTTCTTTTTTTTAACCTTTTGACGTGGAAACAAAGTGTTTTTTATTAATTTGAACATGTGCTCTTCATGACAGAATGTAATAATTTGGTGACATCAACAACACCAAAATCACCAAGTTACACTACACAAAATGGACTAATTTAATGGAAGGACCTTGTAGTCACCATAATTGAAATCTTAAAGGGCAATTCTGCCACTTTTCAACATCATATTCATTATTTCCTGCACAATACTAGTATCTACATATGTGAAAATGGCCCGTTTCTGTGATTAAAAAGATAAGATGAAAGATCCTAAAAAAAGCTTCACTGTTTCATCACAGGGTAGGATCAAACTTAAGAAAAACAGTTATTTTCAAAAACCTGCAACAGGTTTCCAGCCAGAGAGAGGGTCTTTTCTTGCTCCCCACGTCAATGCGAATTTCATATTTTTCAAATTCACAGATTTTTCCTTACTTTCCTTCCCCCGTCTATGGTCACCCAGGTCTAAAAGGCTCATTATATTGAATGAGCAAGCTGTGAATGTTCCACGCCAGAGCAGTTGGAATATTTTCAGTCGTTTAATGATTTCACCACCTGTAATCTTGCACGAAATGGAGAGAAACAATGTTTCATGCTGAGAATTCACTGAGGCATTTGCTTTGTTCCTTGACTGATGTCCTATTGGGAAGATTCCACTGTGGCTTCATAGGACTGGTGTCCCTCTGAGTCTATAGTCTCTGTGTGCTGGTCTGTTATGGCTCTCCATGGATAGGGATTGGCAACATTGTGAAGAGATGAGCACTCAAACAGAGGAAGGTACAATACCAACCTCTTGCTCAAAGACTTTGTGATGGAGCTGTTTTCTTAAAATAACTTCAAAAAATATATTATTCAAAATGTTATGTCTTACTTCAAGTATGTCATTTATAACATGTCTGAAGTAGGACAGAGCAGACACATTTGGTCTACCTTTCTGTCAAGGTTATTCTAATTTCTCATTTAGGTTATTGTGGAGGTTTTCAGGTTATTCTATTTTCTCAATCAAACTTGATCTTTTTGATGAGGTATACTCACTGTAATGTCAGAGCATCATTAACAGGGAGACCAGACAGTGTGCATGTTGAGAGAATCTGGGACCTTATTCAAAACCCAGCTTGATGCTTTGACTGGGAGAGCAAGTAATCTGTGACTTTCATGTCTTCCCACTTTTAGTTTTTTTTTTATAGAACTTTACACAATGTCTTCCATCTATTTAAAGTAAGATGATGAGTGTTGATTGGACAATGGGCTCCAGCGCTAGCTATGTCATGTGACCAGACATGCCAGTGGTGAGAGGGAGCTATGCGTTGCCCTTTTTACTCTTGAGTTAACAAGTCCAGAGCTGGGCTGAAGAGAGACAGCTCCTTGTCCCGGCGATGTGCCATTTCCCCCTGTCCTTTAGGCTCCAGTCCAGACGGCTACTGAAAGACCTATTATCCCCGGGTCTCACCATAAGAGTCTCACTCAATCAAGCATGGCCATGTTGTCAAACCCTTAGTTTGGTATCACTGCCTCACTTAAGTGTTGTGCTGTCCTGAACACGTTCCATACACATAAATTGATACAGCACAAGGAGCACAATGTGGAACCGGACAGCTCGGTGGTTCCTCCTGGCTTCAACATCAATCACCAGCCCACAGAAGACGGCACGGCCTGACAGCTAGCTGCAGTCTGGGAGATCACTCTGACAACAGCAATACATTGGCACACGCAAAGTATGGGAGCGTGACTCACACAGGGACATTTGAATACCAAACCTGCCAATTGAACATTTCAGGCTTCGCTAATCATGACACTTAGTTGATGGACAGTGACAAGTAGGCAAATATTCTCCCACAGTTGCAGTAATATGCTCCTCAGATCATCATTAGACGTGGTAGGATTCTCTCAATTGTTGACTTATTTTCTTTCTCCTTTCCATTAAATCACAGGGTAGGCTTACTTTTATCCACAAACAAATATAATTAGGAATTTCATGCCATTCAAAACCCTATTATTTGACTTGCGTGACAGTATACATGGAGTCTTAAATGAAGTTTCCTTCATCATCCCTACTGGCTTTTAGACAGACAGATTAGATAGAGGTCATCTGATGCTGCTCAGCCAGTGGCTCTGAGAGCTTTATGGCATGAGATGTACGTACTTACCAATCTAGCCACTGGACATATCTGCTGCCTGCCCTCTGCAATTCTTAAGTGACGGAAACTGGACAGACTCCAGACCTGCAGCACTCAGGGCTACTCCTTATCACTGCTGTCAGTCCCCATTAGGAGTCTGCTGAAGATGAGGCCCTATCTGATAGCTGTGTGTGTGTGCATGTGCGTGTGTGTGTGTGTGTGTGTGTGTTCATGCGTGTGTATGTCTTTGTTACTGCATGGATGCCTGTGTTTTGTGTCTGGATGTCTTTAAGGGGGAGAACAGGTGTTGGATGTCTAATGAATGAAGCATTACACATTAGCTACAAAGTTTCTTATAGGAAAAGGACACAAGGTCTTTGAACATAGTTTAGCTGCGGGGGGAAAACATGCTCCCTTAGTGCACCGCTGTTTACTGTTTTAATTAGCATTGTTAATTGGCTCTTTGTATCACCCTGGTGACAGGCCTGTCACTTGATGGTATTGATGGCGCTGATGTCCCTAATTTGTCTTCTTGTTAGGGATGGTCTGCTGTGGACGCTGGTGTTTTGTTCCTTGTCATTGGGGCATCATTGTCCGTCTGTCTGTTTGGACTGGGCACATGACACTGAAAGCAGATAAACAGCTTGGTAAACAAATCATCTGTCGTATCTGCTGTGGAGTGTCCATCTTCCCATTGTCTCGTCACCTCATCAGCCCCATGATGGCTTGTCCTTGAGTCACAACAAAGGCCTTTATCGATCCTACAAGAGGGTAGAGGAGATATTAAAGCCCCTAATGCTCCAAAGCTGCTGCAGTATCCTCTCTGCCATACTGTAGATCTGGCAGGCCAGAGCACCCAGCACAACTCTCCTCTTCTCATTGACCTGACATTCCAATGTACCAAATGTCCAGTTCTCCATCTGATAACACAATGAAGCACACCCTAATTTTCCACCAAATTTCTTGCCATGTTTCCCGAGGACATCCTGTATTCCCTGGCCTGTCCTCTTTGTGAGTTACAGTAGAATGGACTGCTATTGAGTTCAGAGCCAGCTGTCTAGTGTCCAGTCGTTTAGCCTGATGTCCTGCGTTTGTCTCCAGGCAGGGAGATTTAGTATAGAAATTATCCTGAGGAAGATATTGTCCATCTTGGCAGGGAAGGTCCTTCAGGGAAGGCTTATTTTCTGCCTGACTGTGCCAATGGGCCTACTTATATTGGGCAGCCTTGTTTTCTATGGAGACAAGGAATTGGAAGGAACTTTGATAGTAATATAGAAATTCTGATGTGCACCTTCATTCTGAAAGGGAAAATGTACTGTCTAGGTGGAATGTGACATTTTGTGTCAGTAAAATACTTACATATTGCCAACTGTATACATTTGTTTCTTTATGCACCATTGCAGGAAGGGCTGCCAAACTTCCACCCCCCTTGATTATGCAACACCTTTCCCTCCTGCCTGGTGTGTTGAGTTGATGTTTTGGAACTTTCCGCCCTCCTTTGCGAGCTGCCCTCAGGCTGTGCTTTGGCAGAGTCCTCACTTCCTGCCGCTAGCAGCTCATCCCGACTGCTCTGGTTGCCCTTGGCAACAGGTCAGCAGCCAATCAGGCTGTTGGAGTGTCCCGCCCGCAGCTGTGATGCAGATGAAGTATTTTCCTTCCGAAGCGGCCATCCATCACCAACTTCCTGTAATAGATGTGAGATGTGACATCACAAGCTGAGAGGCCATCTGCACTCCACGGGTTTCTGGGATATTTCTGTCATTGCTCAGAGCATGCGTTTGCGCTGGCACCGTTTGATCACGGGGTAACACAAAACTTTCCCAAGGTCAAAATTAAGATGTCAGGGATACATGAGGGATGGTGGTCTCTCAGTGGCTGGAGAGGCTGGTGTAGGATAACCTTATGGAGAGCACTCTGAGTTAAAACAGACCTGTATTGGATTATAACAGTCTGGAGGACAAGTATGTTGTACTGCATCATGTCTTCAGAAGAATCCTCAAAATTATGGTACTCACTTCAGAGGATGGTCAACATGACATAAGGCTAGAATTAAGATACTGCATGTTACCCTTCTAAAATAACTAGAGAAGAATATTATTGTAACTATAGATGCATAGCAGGTTATGAGCCTAAAATAGTTAATGGCATGATGCAGAGGTTGTAGCGTCAGACAGATGGGTGTAAATACAAGAGCTGGAGCTGTGCGGAGAGTGCCCATCGACCGGCTGTGTGACTTATGGAGGCCCACAGAGACACCACCTTTCCAGGCTAAGGTGACTGAGTAGCAACAGTGGGGTATGGAAGGGGGATGAGGAAGGTGCAAACTACCTGCCCTCTAGGACACCTACAGCGCCCGATGTCACAGGAAGGCCAAAAAGATCATCAAGGACAACAACCACCCAATCAACTGCCTGTTCACCCCGCTACCATCCAGAAGGCGAGGTCAGTACAGGTGCATCAAATCTGGGACCGAAAGACTGAAAAACATCTTCTATCTCAAGGCCATCAGACTGTTAAACAGCCATCACTAACACAGAGAGGCTGCTGCCTACATACAGACTCAAAATCATTGGCCATTACTCATCTCATTTTTAAAATGCAGCCTTTATTTAACTATGCAAGTCAGTTAAGAACAAATTCTTATTTACAATAACGGACTACAAAAAGGCAAAAGGCCTGCGGGGAAGGGGGCTGGGATTAAAAATAAGTCAAATATAAATATAGGAAAAAACATCACGACAACACAACACTACATAAAGAGAGACCAAAGACAACAACATAGCATGGTAGCAACATAACAACAACATAGTAGCAGCACAAAACATGGTACAAACATTATTGGGCACAGACAACATCACAAAGGGCAAGAAGGTAGAGACAACAATATATCACACAAAGCAGCCACAACTGTCGGCAAGAGTGTCTATATTCTATACCATCTATTGCATCTTGCATATACCGCTCAGTCATCGCTCATTCATATATTTATATGTACATATTATTATTCCGTCCCTTTACTTAGATTTGTGTGTATTAGGTAGTTGTGGAATTGTTGATTACTTGTTAGATATTGCTGCACTGTCAGAACTAGAAGCACAAGCATTTCGCTACAGTCACATTAACATCTGCTAACCACGGGTAGGTGACCAATACAATTTGATTTGATTTGTCTTCTTTGTTAATCTATGACATGTTAGCTTCCATACAGTGTGATGCGTGTGCACGTGCATGTGTTCACTGAAAAGACACAAAGGCATGGACCTCCACCCAGACACTCAATTCAGCCCAAGGATGGATTGTTTATGAGTTAACAGCTTTGGATAATGGGATTTCACCTACAAGGCCTTGGATTTATGTTTCCTAGGTAATATCTGAGCGTTGAAAGGAATAATAATACAAAAAATACACAATTTCTTTTTATATTTTTTTCACAGGCACTTGTTTCAATCATAGAGGTGTGACAGGTAGACAGGTCATATCTGAACATCAACAAGGAAATGACAAGAGGTGAACAATTATGTCTCTGTGTCATTTCATCATTTTGGTCTGTCTGGTAAAGAATATATTCATAACAGCACCTTCACTGGGGAACCTATGTGTCCATCTTTGATGAAATATGGATTACTGGTAGATTACTTAATCTAAATCATTTTGTTATTATCTGTGTTTGTGATCTAATCCAGCTCGGCGTCATGGCAACAGCATGCAGAGTAACCACACAGTTTTATGATCAAGTGTCTCAAGTTATTGATGCCTTCCATAATGTGGTGGGGGCTGGGGGCTAGACTTGTGAATTTTTAAAAAGCCTGGGCGGTAAGTAATTGCCACTGTGATGCCTTCCACCTTCGTGTTTTTGGCTGATGCAGTTGATTTACCCCCACTAAGTGCGGAACACAGTGTGTTGTAGCCTGGTAATTTATACGCCACATTTCTCTGCTGGTTATTGCTTAGTTATTTACTGCAAATGGTTCTATTTGTTCTGTGAGGAAGAAACTAGGGCTTTATTTATTTATTTATTTCAATTAATAGTAGAGTGTCAGAGGCAGGATTTAGAGTCTTTGTGAAATGAAACAGTGTAACTCCAGTAAATGCCTCCCAGCGAGGAAGAAATTGCCTTGTTGTTGACTAAACTAAAGGCTAACAGCACCATATGTTCATGTTATAGGGAAGAACCTTAACATGGTCCCCTCAGACATGAAGCTGGGAAGAAATGTTGCCCGCACCTTCCTCGACTACTACAGGCACAACAACTTCATTGATGACAACAAACTACAAATCCCAAATCACATCAACAGGTAGTGTTTCTAATGACACATTAAATAACTTGTCCAGTTTACATCCTATTTGTTTAACTTGATAATATTCACTAATGTTTTTGTGTCCTCAGTATGGAGGTGTTGTCCCAGGGTCGACAGGGGAATGGAAATGGGAATGGGAGGACTTCTGGGAGTGAGAGAGGAGCAGAGAGGAAGAACCAGAGTATCACAGGAGAGTACTAGACACCTGGCAATAACATACTGGAGAGACCAGTCCAGTCTGACCACTGTATAAGGCTCCTGACTCACAGCCCTACACTATATCCACACAGTCCTACACTATATCAACACAGCCCTACACTATATCCACACAGCCCTACACTATATCCACACAGCCCTACACTATATCAACACAGCCCTACACTATATCAACACAGCCCTACACTATATCCACACAGCCCTACACTATATCAACACAGCCCTACACTATATATCCACACAGCCCTACACTATATCCACACAGCCCTACACTATATCCACACAGCCCTACACTATATCAACACAGCCCTACACTATATCCACACAGCCCTACACTATATCCACACAGCCCTACACTATATCAACACAGCCCTACACTATATCCACACAGCCCTACACTATATCCACACAGCCCTACACTATATCCACACAGCCCTACACTATATCCACACAGCCCACTATATCACTACACTATATCCACACAGCCCTACACTATATCCACACAGTCCTACACTATATCCACACAGTCCTACACTATATCCACACAGCCCTACACTATATCCACACAGCCCTACACTATATCCACACAGCCCTACACTATATCAACACAGCCCTACACTATATCAACACAGCCCTACACTATATCCACACAGTCCTACACTATATCAACACAGCCCTACACTATATCCACACAGTCCTACACTATATCCACACAGCCCTACACTATATCCACACAGCCCTACACTATATCCACACAGCCCTACACTATATCCACACAGCCCTACACTATATCAACACAGCCCTACACTATATCCACACAGCCCTACACTATATCCACACAGCCCTACACTATATCCACACAGCCCTACACTATATCCACACAGTCCTACACTATATCCACACAGTCCTACACTATATCCACACAGCCCTACACTATATCCACACAGCCCTACACTATATCCACACAGCCCTACACTATATCCACACAGCCCTACACTATATCCACACAGCCCTACACTATATCAACACAGCCCTACACTATATCCACACAGCCCTACACTATATCCACACAGCCCTACACTATATCCACACAGTCCTACACTATATCCACACAGCCCTACACTATATCCACACAGTCCTACACTATATCAACACAGCCCTACACTATATCAACACAGCCCTACACTATATCCACACAGCCCTACACTATATCAACACAGCCCTACACTATATCAACACAGCCCTACACTATATCAACACAGCCCTACACTATATCAACACAGCCCTACACTATATCCACACAGTCCTACACTATATCCACACAGCCCTACACTATATCAACACAGCCCTACACTATATCCACACAGCCCTACACTATATCCACACAGCCCTACACTATATCCACACAGCCCTACACTATATCCACACAGTCCTACACTATATCCACACAGCCCTACACTATATCAACACAGCCCTACACTATATCAACACAGCCCTACACTATATCCACACAGCCCTACACTATATCAACACAGCCCTACACTATATCAACACAGCCCTACACTATATCCACACAGTCCTACACTATATCCACACAGCCCTACACTATATCCACACAGCCCTACACTATATCCACACAGCCCTACACTATATCCACACAGCCCTACACTATATCCACACAGTCCTACACTATATCCACACAGTCCTACACTATATCCACACAGTCCTACACTATATCCACACAGCCCTACACTATATCAACACAGCCCTACACTATATCCACACAGCCCTACACTATATCCACACAGCCCTACACTATATCAACACAGCCCTACACTATATCAACACAGCCCTACACTATATCAACACAGCCCTACACTATATCCACACAGTCCTACACTATATCCACACAGCCCTACACTATATCCACACAGTCCTACACTATATCAACACAGCCCTACACTATATCCACACAGCCCTACACTATATCCACACAGTCCTACACTATATCAACACAGCCCTACACTATATCCACACAGTCCTACACTATATCAACACAGCCCTACACTATATCCACACAGCCCTCATGACAATTAGATGCATCAGCCCAAGACAAAGGATGCAATTTCACAAACGGATCACTTTTGGATAACATGTTAATTGGAGGATATTTACCCATGGAACTGACTGTATGAAATGTATGGGACGAATCAAGCCGACACATACACATCTCACGCTCCATTTGAGGCCTTCATACGTCATTCATATATTTTACCACAATGTGCTTTTTCCATTTTAGGTATTGCTTTTTATTCAAATGTATTCACGCATGTCATTGAAAATAAGTGCATGTGTTTTCTCTTGTAAGTAACTTATTTTGTGTTTATCTTGCCGCTCTGTATCCTACATTATTTGGAGGGGTGTAATGGAAGGGGTAACCCATTTTTTGTTTAGTCATGACCTTATCGGTATCTAAGTATTCTGTTGATAAAACTATGAAATATAACACACATTTGTAAGTTTGTGAAATTGATGTTCATTCATTGTCAGTGCATTAGTTTACACAGGTGTTTGCGATTTAAAGGAAACAGATTTAGGGTCAATTTGATTTAAACTGAAGTCATTTCATGGATTATAATATAGAAGAAAATTCATGATTTTGAAATCCCTCTAGAAAATGATGGGTATCTATCAAGTATGAACTTGCCCTGAATTGACTGATATCCATTAATTTCCATATCTTACTGCAATGTAAACATCTATTCAACCTATCTGTTCAGAGCACAGAGTGTTTTTCACTGCATTATGTAAAACACCATCCATGGGACTTGCTCAACACAAAGGCATAAGTAGGAGAGCTAGAGAGAATGGTACATTAGTCAAGTGTGGCGTGAAGAACAACATGTAATTTTCAGACCAGTCATTTGGAATAAGTGAGGCAATCTGTCAGCATAAAAGCATACACAAAGGACTTTTACATGGTTGACGAGAAGATGGAGAGGCTGTACGAGAATGACGAAAGACATTTGTCTTTTGATGCTTTCACTGAACATGTGTCAGACCTGGACCTGTCCAACACTAAAGTGCATGTTAGCGCATCTCTCTCTCTCTTGCACACACACACACACACACACACACACACACACACACACACACACACACACACACACACACACACACACACACAAACTGCATGCACACACACAGGAAAATGTTTCCTTCTATTCAAAGTGCACGGTCCCCACTGTGCTGCTATCATTTTCAGCTTTATCGAGAGATATTATTCTCTATTGCTTTCTCAATGAGACTGGGCACATTACTTTCTAATTAATTGTACACAGCTATGCATGCGAGAAGGTGAGAATTGTTAATACATTTTCTCTCCAATAGTCAAGAAAATGATATTTCTAATTAGCCGTCCTTACATTTGTTATGCATTATTTAGCCTCTTACCAAATCCCAGAGGCTCTTGTTTATCTAAGAGGATGGTTAATTGCAGCTGCAGGTAGCCTAATGGTTAAGAGCAGTGGGCCAGTATCTGAAAGGTCGTGGGTCAAATCCCTGAGACAACTAGGTGAATATCTGTCAATGTGCCCTTGAGTAAGGCATTTAACCTTAGTTGCTCTGGATAATAGCATCTGCTAAATTACTCAAATGTAAAAGCACTGCAAACAAGTCTGTTTGGAGCCCTGCTGTGGTCAGTGTCACCCTGTATATAACAAAGCCAGTAGCGGTTGGTGTGTATAACTACTCATCTGAAGGATCATCATGACTGCAAGACTAATGTGGGGTAGGACTGGAAGTTTGTTTTTCTAAGCATTACTCAAATAAAATAAATGCGTGGCATGATCTAAAGTCCACTTATTTGACCGCTCTGCAGCTCTCATCATTTATCAGGACATTGTAACTATTTATTCTCAATCTGCCCAATAAATGGTTTTGGACTTTTGTTGGATCCACTGAACACAGTCTACAAAATGCAGATTGATTGAATTCCAGTTTTATTTTCCCCCAAGAGTCACATGACCACCAAGATCTTTGCTTTACTAGAGTCAGAGTAGCTCAGAAGGTGTTGTATGCTGAAGCAGTGCAGACAATTGAGAAGGATGGGTCCAGGGGTAAGGGATCCTGCGAGTAGTAGATCTGTGCCAGCACAGAGGGATAGGTTAATGAGTAATATTTGCTTCAGTATGGTTGGCTTCTCTGCGTTCATAGCAATGGTTATCAACTGTGCTGCAGAAATGGAACATAAATCGCAGAAAATGGATATTGTGGTGGCAGCTCCAGGGAAGTATTTGGGTATACGAGATGAGATTTAACTTTAGAAGAGTTACTTACTGGATGTGTTCAGTGGTGGTGTCCCTTTCTCCCAGGCCATTTGCATGGTACATGAACAGATAAGGTCAAGGTAATGGAATGCGGTAGTGGGTTTTTAATGTTCAATGTTAATGTTTTAGTGTAGAGTTAGTTGGAAGAGTGTTTTTTTGTATATACAGTACCAGTCAAAAGTTTGGACACACCTACTCATTCCAGAGTTTTTTTCTTTATGTTTTATTATTTTGTACATTGTAGAATAATAGTGAAGACATCAAAACTATGAAATAACGCATATGGAATCATGTAGTAACCACAAAAGTGTTAAGCAAATCAAAATATATATTATATTTGAGATTCTTCAAAGTAGCCACCTTTTGCTTTGATGACAGCTTTGCACACTCTTGGCATTCTCTCAACCAGCTTCATGAGGTAGTCACCTGGAATGCATTTCAACTATAATGTGTGCCTTGTTAAAAGTTAATTTGTGGAATTTCTTTCCTTCTTAATGCGTTTGAGCCAATCAGTTGTGTTGTGACAAGGTAGGGGTGGTATACAGAAGATATCCCTATTTGGCAATAGACCAAGTCCATATTATGGCAAGAACAGCTCAAATAAGCAAAGAGAAATGACAGTCCATCATTACTTTATGACATGAAGGTCAGTTAATCGGGAACATTTCAAGAACTTTGTAACTTCAAATGTAGTCTCAAACGCTATGATGAAACTGGCTCTCATTAGGACCGCCACAGGAAAGGAAGACCCAATGTTACCTCTGCTTGAATCTCAAGTTCATTGGAGTTACCAGCCTCAGAAATTGCAGCCCAAATAAATGCTTCACAGAGTTCAAGTAACAGACACATCTCAGTATCAACTGATCAGAGGAGACTGCGTGAACCAAGCTTTCATGGTCGAAATGCTGCAAAGAAACCACTACTAAAGGACACCAATGAAAATAAGAGACTTGCTTGGGCCAAGAAACACGAGCAATGGATATTAGACCGGTGGAAATCTGTCCTTTGGTCTGATGAGTCCAAATTTGAGATTTTTGGTTCCGCTGTGTCTTTGTGAGACGCAGAGTAGGTGAACAGATTATCTCTGCATGTGTGGTTCCCACCGTGAAGAATGGAGGAGGAGGTGTGATGCTGTGGGGGTGCATTGCTGGAGACAGATTTATTTCGAATTCAAGGCACACTTAACCAGCATGGCTACCACAGTATTCTTCAGTGACACATCACCCTATCTGGTTTGCGCTTCGTGGGACTATCATTTGTTTTTCAACAGGACAATGACCCAACACACCCCCAGGCAGTGTAAGGGCTAGTTGACAAAGAAGGAGAGTGATGGAGTGCTGCATCAGATGACCTGGCCTCCTCAACCCCATTGAGATGGTTTGGGATGAGTTGGACTGCAGAGTGAAGGAAAAGCAGCATATGTGGGAACTCCTTCAAGACTGTTTAAAAAATAATAATATTTAGTTAGGCAAGTCAGTTAAGAACAAAATCTTATTTACAATGACAGCCTAACACAGCAATGCTAGGCCAATTGTGCACCGCCCTTTGGGACTCCCGATCACATCCAGATGTGATATAGCCTGGATTTGAACCAGGGACTGTAGTGACACCTCATGCACTGACTTAAACCGCTGCGCCACTCAGGAGCCAGTTGGAAACGCATTTCAGGTGAAGCTGGTTGAGAGAATGCCAAGAGTATGCAAAGCTGTCAAGGCAAAGAGTGGTTACTTTGAAGAATCTCAAATATAGAATATATTTGCCTCCTGAGTGGAGCAGTGATGTAAGGCACTGCATCACAGTGGTAGCTGTGCCAATATATATTCTGGGTTCAAGTCCAGACTCTGTCGCAGCCTGCTGTGACCGGGAGACCTGTGGGGTGGTGCAAAATTGTCCCAGCGTCGTGAGGGTTTGGCCTGGCAGGGATTGCCTTGTCCCATCACACACTAGAGATTCCTGTGGTGGGCTGGGTGCAGTGCACGCTGACATGGTTGCCAGGTGTCTGGTGTTTCATCTGACACATTGGTGCGGCTGGCATCCAGGCTAAGTGGACATTGTGTCAAGAAGCAGTGCAGCTTGGTTGGGTTGTGTTTCGGAGGACACTTGGCTCTCAACATTTGCCTCTCCTGAGTCTCTACGGGAGTTGCAGTGATGAGACAAGACTGTAACTACCAATTGGATACCATGAAATTGGGGTAAATCTATTTGTTTAACACTTTTTTGGTTACGACATGATACCATATGTGTTATTTCCTAGTTGTGATGTCTTCATTATTATTCTACAGTGTAGAAAATAGTAAAAAGAAAAACCCTTGAATGAGTAGGTGTGTCCAAACTTTTGACTGGTACTGTACATTTTTTTGTTCATTTTAGTTTTTGCTTTCCCCATTTTGAATCAGAAAGTATAATGGATGTATATTATACTCCCGTTGATGGCAGTAATGCAACATATTGTATGCTAACCGCCTTTAAATCCCAAAGAAGAAGAAGAATCTCTCCGCTCCCTGTTAGTGTTTGGCAGCTATGACAACGAAGTTTGAAAATGGGTGGTTTGACACCTCAGAAGAAGAAGCTCTCCTCCTCTAAAATGTCTCAGAAAGCTCTGAAATGCACCGTGCAAATTAAAATCCAAGCTGTAAGTACAACCTGATATGTTATTTTCTCTCACTAAGTTTTTACTTGATCCATAATGCTGATACTATATTCGCAAATGAGCTAGCTAAGCTAACCCAAACCGCACACTCAATAATCTTCGCTAGCAAACGTTAGCTTGCTATCCATCTTCCAACCCTCAATATACACACACAAATGCCTAAAACTACTGCAGCCAACTGCTCCCACTGTGCACAAAAGTGAACTCCAAAGCAAAATAGCTAGATCAATAACGTTAGGCTTGCCAGCCCATTGTTGGATTTGTCTTTTAACGTTAGCTAATAATAGCTACGAGCTACGATAGCAATTTGTTGCACAAAGTAAGCAATTGCTATCTAGCCCAGTAGTGATCTACAATTTATTTGTTTGATTACAGATTACTTGTCCAGGGGTTGTGTTACCCAATCAGGAAGACATATACCTGAGCGTCTGCGTCATGGGACAGTTCAAGAAGACTCTCTGTCTGCCGCCTGCCTTCCCTCTTCTATTCCATGAGAACATGGTGTTTGTGAAGGTAAGAAGGATAGAAACACATACTATACCCCGACCCACAACATTGCTTACAGCAACACAAAACAATCATGTTGTCACCATCAAACTTGCTTTCATATGTTCTTTATCTCCATCTGAAGACGTTCACAGGAGCTGCTGACCCAGGTCACATTGTGGACCTCCTTGAAGGTAGTCATTTTCTCATTTTGAGCCTTTTTGTGATATAATTTTATAACATAAAATATCTTATGTCTCTGTTATCTTCCCATAGCTGACACAACATCCTTTGAACTGATTCAGCTTGTGCCTCCAGGTATGACTTTCCAGAAGAAAAAAATGAAATGTCTTAACAGTTCATGGTTTTTAAGCATGATAGGGACATGTATTTCATAATTTCTAAAAGTAACCTGTTTACAAATCATCTCTTGACTTGTTTTTTTCACACTACCTACGCTGAGTCAACAAAACATTAAGACCACCTGCGGAATGCTTTCGGCACCTTGTAGAGTTCCTGAAGGTCAACTCAATATTAGAAATGTGTTCCTAATGTGTGGTATACTCGGCGTATATTCCCTGTTGTAAATTAGCATGGCTATACAGTACATATAACAATGGACTAATGAAACAAATACCAAAAACTACACTAAACAAAAATATAAACGCAACATGTAAAGTTCTGGTTTCATGAGCTGAAATAAAAGATCCCAGAAATGTTCCATATGCACAAAATCTTATTTCTCTAAAATTTTGTGCACAAATTTGTTTACATCTTTGTTAGTGAGCATTTTATCCTTTGTCAAGATAATCCATCCACCTGACAGGTATGGCATATCAAGGAACTGCTTAAACAGCATGATCATTACACAGGTGTAGACCACGTGTAACCGCACCAGCCCAGGACCTCCACATCTGTCTTGTTCACCTGCGGGATTGTCTGAGGGGTTGGGGCGAGGTGCTCATTCTGATTGGCTGGGCCTGGTTCCTCAGTGGGTGGGTCTATGCCCACCAATGGTTGCGCCCCAGCCCAGTCATGTGGAATACATAGATTAGGGCCTAATGAATTTATTTCAGTTGACTGATTTCCTTATATGAACTGTAACTCAGCAAAATCTTTGAAATGGTTGCGTGTTGCCTTTACATTTTTGTTCAGCATATCTTTTTATATTTCTTTCATTAGTCCATTGTTGATATAGTCCCAAAATGTTTTGCATGTCAGCAATCAAATTTTGAATATATGTAACTTTGGAAATACAGCTGGTATGATGCATCATATGATGCAAAACACTGCATCATACCGTCTGTATTTTGAAAGGTATATCATTAAAACTTGCTTGCTGACATGCAAAACATTTTGGGACTATATCAACAATGGACTAATATTTTTGGGGTGGAGTATTACTTTAATTAAGCTATATATTGCTCTGTGTTTTTAGAGGGGGATATTTTGGCCACTATTGAAGAGAAGACCAGAGAATTCCTCTATCCAGGCCCCAAGCTGACACCTAGAGCCGGTGGTCCTGAGAGAGAGATGCTGATGAGGAGATCTATCTGTTTCCCTGTGGGTGCACCACCTCCTCCACATGCTTTGTCATATGTTAATCATCTTCAAAGCCAATTTTCTTTCATTTTGTTTTCTTGAGAATGCAATGATTGTAGATTTTGTGTTTGCAAATTGATCTTTCAAGCGATGTGTTATCTGAAGTCACTCTCTGGTTGGGTTTCCAGCTCCTTGTTAAAGGCTTTTGTTTTCTACTGTCCCCTCAGGGAATCTCTCCTAAAGTGGAGTTTGCAACCATGTCTGTCATTGAGGAATGTGATGGGAAAGATAGCCAGCCTCAGCCTGCCTCCCCTGTAAGTGTGTGTCCTCTCCTTACTGCCCTCATCACACCCAGTGTTTCCGTGTTCACAATGAATTGTGTTCAGCTGAGGGATTTAAATGATACCCAGACAGCCATAGTTAAGAGGAAGGAGATGAGGGTTTCTCATTTCCAGACAAGACAGTGATCTAAATGGTTATTTGATTTTAAAGCATGTCTTCTAGCATACAGTGGGGCAAAAAAAGTATTTAGTCAGCCACCAATTGTGCAAGTTCTCCCACTTAAAAAGATGAGAGGCCTGTAATTTTCATCATAGGTACACTTCAACTATGACAGACAAAATTAGAGAAAAATCCAGAAAATCACATTGTAGGATTTTTAATGAATTTATTTGCAAATTATGGTGGAAAATAAGTATTTGGTCACCTACAAACAAGCAAGATTTCTGGCTCTCACAGACCTGTAACTTCTTCTTTAAGAGGCTCCTCTGTCCTCCACTCGTTACCTGTATTAATGGCACCTGTTTGAACTTGTTATCATTATAAAAGACACCTGTCCACAACCTCAAACAGTCACACTCCAAACTCCACTATGGCCAAGACCAAAGAGCTGTCAAAGGACACCAGAAACAAAATTGTAGACCTGCACCAGGCTGGGAAGACTGAATCTACAATAGGTAAGCAGCTTGGTTTGAAGAAATCAACTGTGGGAAATGGAAGACATACAAGACCACTGATAATCTCCCTCGATCTGGGGCTACACGCAAGATCTCACCCCGTGGGGTCACAATGATCACAAGAACGGTGAGCAAAAATCCCAGAACCACACGGGGAGACCTAGTGAATGACCTGCAGAGAGCTGTGATCAAAGTAACAAAGCCTACCATCAGTAACACACTATGCCGCCAGGGACTCAAATCCTGCAGTGCCAGACGTGTCCCCCTGCTTAAGCCAGTACATGTCCAGGCCCGTCTGAAGTTTGATAGAGAGCATTTGGATGATCCAGAAGAAGATTGGGAGAATGTCATATGGTCAGATGAAACCAAAATATAACTTTTTGGTAAAAACTCAACTCGTCGTGTTTGGAGGACAAAGAATGCTGAGTTGCATCCAAAGACCACCATACCTACCCTGAAGCATGGGGGTGGAAACATCATGCTTTGGGGCTGTTTTTCTGCAAAGGGACCAGGACGACTGATCCGTGTAAAGGAAAGAATGAATGGGGCCATGTATCGTGAGATTTTGATTGAAAACCTCCTTCCATCAGCAAGGGCATTGAAGATGAAACGTGGCTGGGTCTTTCAGCATTACAATGATCCCAAACACACCGCCCGGGCAACGAAGGAGTGGCTTCGTAAGAAGCATTTCAAGGTCCTGGAGTGCCTAGCCAGTCTCCAGATCTCAACCCCATAGAAAATCTTTGGAGGGACTTGAATGTCTGTGTTGCCCAGCAACAGCCCCAAAACATCACTGCTCTAGAGGAGATCTGCATGGAGGAATGAGCCAAAATACGAGCAACCGTGTGTGAAAACCTTGTGAAGACTTACAGAAAACGTTTTACCTCTGTCATTGCCCACAAAGGGTACATAACAAAGTATTGCGATAAACTTTTGTTATTGACCAAATACATATTTTCCACCATAATTTGCAAATAAATTCATTAAAAATCCTACAATGTGATTTTCTGGATTTTTTTTGTCATTTTGTCTGTCATAGTTGAAGTGTACCTATGATGAAAATTACAGGTCTCTCATCTTTTTAAGTGGGAGAACTTGCACAATTGGTGGCTGACTAAATACTTTTTTGCCCCACTGTATTTCCCATTATCTTTGCTCTTGTGTATTTTTGAATTGACTCAAAAGTACACAAGAATTGATTCACTATAGGCTTACTTAACAATGGGAGTACTACCTAACATATTTTGTGTAGTCAGTTTAGGTTTACAGCCTATATTGTATTGTACGGTAGGCTCCACATTTTGTGAGCTGAACATGTATAAACATGTATCAATTATCCTTACACTAGTCAAGACTCTCTTGTCTTGTAGACAGTTAAATGATATGTAAATTGCTTTACATGTTATCATTCATATTTGTATGTCCTTGATGAAATACAAAAACAGGATAATACTGTATAGTGCTACTATATCAACATTGGTACCTTTAACAGCTAAAGGCAGAGGTTGATCGTGGCACATATAAGAGCTCAATAATCACCCTAGTTTGACATTGACTAATTATTTCTGGATTTCTACAGAATTTATTTATTAATTCATTCTAGTCACTTTCCACCATATATCTATTTTGTTGCCGTGGCTACTGACATCCCGGTAGTTTAGCAGCACATTTTAAGGTATCCTCTCCTTGTGAAGTTAATTATAGAGAAGCAGATCGGTGGAATTGATATCCAGGCCCGGTTTCTGGCGGCTTTGTGCTTTGTTTAGAGGAACAGCCAGTCAATCAGCGTTCGTATCCGTTGTTGTCACCTGGCTTCTCCTCACTGTGTCCGTTGGATTTAAAGGGCAAGTTGTGCTCAGTTGCATAATATTTCCATTTACTTTTCAAACTGAAGATTTGCATCTCCTTTCAGGATTTGTGTTTCATAACGGGTGTTATCAATTTTTCTAGTGTAATCCGCTCTGATGGCTATCCTTTAAAGGGGTATTTGGCAGACAGACTGCAGGAGAGCGAGAGCAAGGTAGTCATCCATTTTCCCTGAGAACTTAAAAGCCCCTGCAGAATCAGACCAAAAAATAGATTTTTTTTATTGTTCCAATAACAAATTACAAACCTCAGGCCTTTGAGTATTATCTATCAAGTCAGTGTTGCGAAATGTAGGACCGTTCTCCAGGTGCTGTTACCAGAGCCATTTATTTTAATGGGCATTATTGACAAAATGGCTGGATTTGGATGGGTGTAGGTATTCTGTCGTGACCCCCAAGGAGATGTGAATCAGAGTAAAGTGATAGGGAGAAGCATCATTGATGCTGCCTTTAGCCTTTCTTCATATGATGCTAATGGATACTCAGGATTCTCATTACCCTGGCAGGTTGAGCAATGCACTAAGGCTCCTCTTTTCCACTTTTACAATAGGAACCCTTTAAAATGTCTTGCCCTGTAATGGAGAATTTAGTAATTCTCTTCTCCCTCTGTCTCTTGTATCTAGTCTCTCAGACAGCTGTCTTGTCTATTTCCACTGTTGTCACTCCTTTTTTTTGTCCGTGTTTGTGTGCATGTCACTCTTTGAAGTCATGGTGTGGACTTGACATGGCATTCTTTCTAAATGGGTTTTCTCGACATGATTTGCATCCGTTTGAATGGGTCTCGTTTCTTGTTTTATACGCTACTTGTGGCTCAGGCTTTGTTGTTTGAAGGACACCCTGCTTTATCACCCATTACCAATACCACCAGGCCCACTAATCATATCAGACAAGCACAACTCATGGTGGAAAATGGGCCTTTTGTGTTTAACCAAAAAAGAGAGAAAATAATTGGGGGAAAACGACTTAGTTTCATTTCATTATCGGTCCACTCCAAATGGAAATCTCAATCAGGATATATTTATTCCATTTCCTAAAAATGTGTTAATATGCCAGGATGTCCCAATTAGCGTTTAAATTATATTTATTATACAACTATTATTAGTCTGAAGCTGGCCATCAAATAATATAAAAAATGACATTTATCTGGGCATTGCCCACCAAAACTAAGATATTGCTTCTCAGAATTATGTTGTTAGCAACCATTAGAATCATTGAAGACATTTTGCAACCAAGGTGATATCCAAGCACAGAGGTGTTATTTACGTTGCATAGTTTTAATGGAGGGAATCACTTTTGTTTTTCTAATATAGCAATTTATGCTTTTTGTCCCCCCACTTTATCTGAAATCACCATCACCTACTGATTAACTTGTCAGTTTTGCAGATTCAAATTGTTTTGAGCTAGTACTGTGTCAGTAATTATCTTTAGAAAGTAGCATGGCATTCAATATAATGCAGCTTTTTTTTTTTTTTTTCGTCTCAAAGGTGAATGGTTTGGAACTTTAAGGAGAGCTTCTCCCACTCTGATAATGAATGTGACCATGCGCAGCTCACAAAAATGATTGCTTACCTTTTATGAAATTACCCTGTTCATGTACAATTGACCAAATATATATATATATATATATATACTGACTGTTTTACAGCAAAATGACCAAAACTATTTACTTATGGTGAACAATCTAAATAAAATCTGAATGATTGGGGTTTTCAATCAGCAGCTGGATGTTAGTTGTGTCCACTCCGGTAGGCTAAAATCCAATTTTCTACAGGGCATTTGGTAACATTGACCCAGCAAATTACATTGGAGGTCACTCAACTACTAAAGCCTATGATTTGACATTGCGAAAGACATTTTACAAGCATCTGAATGCTGAAGGTGTTGTGCAGATGTACAAATAGCCTATTAGAACAGGGATAGGCCTACCTCTCGTTGGCCTGAGCAGCTGTCTCCCACACTGTGTGCAGTTGTTAACCAGTTAAATGTAACTAAATGTAATCTACGTAATCCCCAAAAGTACTTATTTATCATTAGAGGGCTATAAACAATAGTAATGCTGCATACTCAAAGGTTAAAATCGTACCTTTCTGGTTAAAAAAATAAGTTATAAATTGGTGGTCACTTTTGAGGACACGGGCTCAAGTACGCAGTACAAATATGAAATCTTTTATGTATTTCCTATTCAACAAAACTGTATAAGGCTTGAAATTACAAGTTTTCTACATATAGCATAGTCAAGGGATAAAATGACTAAGATTTCACTTTATAACTGTAAAATACATTTATGTTTAGTGTTAGAGAAACTGGGCATATTTTCAAAAAGTCTTTCTTGATCAAAACATCTGCCCACTTTACTGTGAACGTCTCACAGAGCTCTTTGGCTTCCTGAACTCGTTAGGAACTCGCCTTTCGTCTCATTAATCTATGACAAACGGAAAGATTTTTGTTTCAAATCTATTAATTATTTTAGATTAATGGCTATAAATTGATCTCTGAATGTGCTACTGTGATGAAACCACTTTATTATTAACCCTTTATTTTTACCAGGTAAGTTGACTGAGAACACATTCTCATTTACAGCAACGACCTGTGGAATAGTTACAAGGGAGAGGAGGGATGATTGAGCCAATTGGAAGCTGGGGATGATTAGGTGGCCAGGTTGGATGGGAAGTGTCGCTGTGCAGCTATTTTCAGGTCTCTCAAAATATATTAGATCGGGTTCAAGTCCGGGCTCTGGCTGGTTCACTCAAGTACATTCAGAGACTTGTCCCGAAGCCACTCCGACATTGTCTTTGCTCTGTGCTTAGGGTCTTTGTCCTGTTGGAAGGTGAACCTTCGCCCCAGTCTGAGGTCCTAACCTGCTCCAGAGTGCTTTTCATCAAGGATCTCTCTGTACTTTGTTCGCTTCAGCTTTCCCTCCATCCTGACTAGTCTCCCAGTCCCTGCTGCTGAATAACATCCCCTCAGCATGATGTTGCCACCACCATGCTTCACCGTAGGTATGGTATTGGCCAGGTGATGAGTGGTGCCCGGTTTTCCCCAGATGTGACGCTTGGTATTCAGGCTAAAGACTTCAATCTTGGTTTCATCAGACCAGAGAATCTTGTTTCTCATGGTGTGAGAGTCATTTAGGTGCCTTTTGGCAAACTCCAAGCGGGCTGCTGTGCCTTTTACTGAGGAGCAGCTTCTGTCTGGCCACTACAATAAAGGCCTGATTGGTGGAGTGCTGCAGAGATGTTTGTCGTTCTGGAAGGTTCTCCCATCTCCACAGAAGAACTCTAGATGCCTGTCAAGAGTGACCATTGGGTTCTTGGTCACCTCCCTGACCAAGGCCCTTCTCCCCCAATTGCTCAGCTCTAGGAATAGTGTTGATGGTTCCATACTTCTTCTATTTAAGAATGATGGAGGCAACTGTGTTCTTGGGAACCTTCAATGCTGCAGAAATGTTTTGATACCCTTCCCTAGATCGGTGTCTCGACAAAATCCTGTCTCGGAGCTCTATGGACAATTCCTTCGACCTCATGGCTTGGCTTTTGCTCTGACATGCACTGTCAACTGTGGGACCTTATAGACAGGTGTGTTCCTTTCCAAATCATGTCCAATCAATCATTTGCCACAGGTGGACTCCATTCAAGTTTGTAGAAACATCTCAATGATGATCAATGGAAACAGGAAGCACCTGAGCTCAATTTCGAGTCTCATAGCAAAGAATAAGAATACTTATGTAAATAAGGTATCTGTTTTTTAAATTTGTAATACATTAACAAAAATGTCTACAAACCTGTTTTTGATTTTTAATTATGGGGTGTTGTGTGTAGATTAAGGATAAAAAAGGGAATTTTTATACATTTTAGAATAAGGCTGTAACGCAACAAAGTGGAAAAAGTGAAGGGATCTGAACTTTCTGAATGAGCTGTATGTTTTATCAACAAACAAACAAATCAACCACAATATTTTAAATATCAAGAAGTAGCGTATTTGTACAATTGCAGTATACAGCCGAGTTGCAGTTATGGTCACATGATTCTTGTGGACTCCAACCATTTGCCTCTCCCTTTGCAGCCGTGTTGTAGACCATCCCCAGCCAAACAGTCCCCAGCAAGGCGTAGACCAGTCAGAGGGGCTGTTGGGAGCCCTAGACAGACGCTGAAAGGGAAGGATCTGAGTCTGATTGGTCCATCCAGTGGTTATGAGCAGCCCACTGTGGCCTCCCAGGCTCGTGCTCTCTCTCCCTACACCCACCGCAGGATGTGCCAACTGTCTGAGGAAGCCAGGCAGAGACTCAGCTACCTCCAACTTGGGCCCTACAAGTTCAAAAAGGAAACAGAGGCCCAGATCCCCTTTGTGGTTGGTGTTTACGTCTCTTTCTCTCTGACTGTGTTTGTCTATGTGTGTAGATATATAGCACAGTTTTCAATGTCCTATTATCTTACTTCTCAGTTAGGCTATTCCATCAGCACTTATTTCACTCTCTTTCTTTAAGGATCTCTGTAAGTATAAATCGTTTTCCCTTGTTTGCTGCAAACATTCTAAATGTACCAGGTTTGAAGGATATGGATATCTTTTCATAGGGAGGTTATTGCTATGATCAAAGCCAATAGATTCCAAGCCCCTGGGCATGGCTTGAGAACAACTGGAAGGCCTTTCACTGGCTCCTCCTGTTTCTGTTTGATTGTTAATTTAAATAACATCCAGTTCCTGAGGTGTAAATATCAAAGCTGTCATGTCATTAAAGTTAAGATTGGGATTTAGCTGTGATATCAGTGTGGCATTTTCCAGCAATGCAGCCTTTAAAAAGAGAGCGTTTTACAGAGGAAATCCCGGGGCTACAATTAACCTAGGTAATTAAGAGTCAGACCTTGATTAACAAGTAGTTACCTATTGAAGTAGCTGAGCCCCGCACTGAATGCATTATCAATGTGTGTTTAAAGCCTGCATTGCGCACATACTTGTATGTGGAAGCAAATAGCTAATTTCCTCAGTGTGTGTGATGATATTCATGTTTAATTGAAGAGTGTGGGGTTCAGTTGACACATCAGCAGCTGAATAGAGGTTGAGTTAGTGGTGTCGGTCAGCCTAAAAGTTTCTCTCTTTGGTTGAACCTTTGTCTAGTCTTTATATAGAGTGATTAACTCTAGAATGAAAGATAAATATAGCAGGTGAAATGAGCTCCCTGCGTGTCATTACATGCTGCTTGGTTAGCACCTCTATTATTACTCTGATAATGACTGACTTTAGCTGATTGTTTTGTCTTTTATATACTACAGGTCACCAGTACTCGGAGTGTCTCCATGATTGAGACTCCTTCATCTTGTCTCTCCTCTAAAATAAGCCTTCCCCACAGCAGGTCCACCAGCTTTGCTCTAGACCCCTTAGGAGGTGAGTAATTATGTGTAGCAGTATCTGTGTTTGTGGATGTAAATACATAGTCTTTTTTTATATACCTGACTAACTTATAGATTACAACTTTTGCACTGTATGGTACAGTACTGTTCTTATTTTATCCTTAGATGTCTCTCTCCTTGGCAGCTATAGACCAAAGCCTGTTAAAGTAAGTCAATATATTGAATATATATATATATATATATAGAACATGAAAGACAATATTACGTGAATAATAAACATTACATTAATTATTTTGTGCTTGAAAGGAATGGAAATAAATAGTATTTCAAATACTGCATGTCTTCATGTTATTAAAGGTCCAATGCAGCTGTTTTTATCTCAATATCAAATCATTTCTGGGTAACAATTAAGTACCTTACTGGGATTGTTTTTAAATTAAAATGGTCAAAAAGAAACAAAAATAGCTTCTTAGCAAAGAGCAATTTCTCAAATAAGAATTTTGCAAGGACTTTTCTGGGAGTGGTCTGAGTGGGGAGGGGAAAACTGGATGTTATTGGCAGGGAGGTTTGGAACGCACTTCTTGGTCTATTAACTAATTTACCGCCTGGTGATGTCAACAGGCTGACCTAAAAAGGCTGAAATTTCAGGAAATCTTTTCAAACAGCTTACACTAAAAGGAGTATTATCATAATTCTCACAATTTCACAGTATTATTCCAACCTCGTAGTGTGGAAATGTATATAAAACACATAAAAATCACGTTTTTTTTAATGCACTGGGCTTTTTAGGAGAGATAATGCAGTGTGTTAAACAGTGCCGATCATAGGTTTTCTTGTCTTTCTCCAGGTAGGCACAAGCTGTCTGAAGACTCAGAAATCACCAGGGAAGTCTTCCAGACTGGACTGTTCCAGAACCACAGTCCGGATGGCCCGATCAGCCCTGGCTGCCCAGTCCTCTACCCCAGTGTGTGGCCCGAGGAGTCCCCTGCTCAGCCACTCCTCCCTCAGAGAGAGGTAACAACACACCCGCTACTGGAACACAGTTCAACACTTATTTTTCTGTACAAACCTCCTATGGGGTTTTTGCTATTTTAGTTGTTTCCCACACAACCGTCCTCCTGAGATAAAGTTAGATAATAAGGAGCATAATTAAAGTCCCTGCTAATGACTTGGTGTTTTGTCTCTTCCGTCCCCCAAGTAGTTTGTGCAGATCACCAACGACAAGATTTGAAGCTGTGTGTCATTGGGTATCTTCTTTATCTTAATCTCTATGGTTTTTCTCCCAGATGAGTAAAAAGGGGAAGAAAGTACGTTTTTGGTCGAATTTGACTAGACCTTGTCATGCTCGGAGCTAAGCTATTTGTGTTTGCTCAAAAGATGTTGAAAGGATTGCGGGAGAAACTACCTCCCATATTTCCAATTATATGGTATTGACAATTTGGACCTCATGAGAACCTGGCCAGATACAACAGACTTTGTACTTGTCATCTTTATTTTGATAACACTCGACAGCCAAGATGAATATCCCCCTCTCTCAAATGACAGGATCTGATGTCTTGTCATGTTTGTTCATTACTTAAAAGAAAAAAATGATCCCTGAGAAAACAAGGGAAAATGGTATTGATTGTGTTTCAGCGAGACCGAATGCATTTGACCAGACGCACACTTTAATACATTCTGAGAGACCCTGTCATTGATCTGAACAGCTGCGAGCTCAACCAACAAATGTTTGGTTGTTTGTTACGCCACCTCCCTTTTTTCAGTTCATAAGTAAACATTAAAATCAATAGGCAATTTTAAACTGGAAAGTAAATTGTAGGAAATGAATGATGCTTCCCTCAATTGAAAACGCGACAGAAGTCACAGTGCTGGAGATTAAGCTGGGTTTTGTAGATTCTGACAACGGGAGAAGGAGCACGTCTTGTGGAAGTCTTTGATGAAAAGCAAATGATAGATCCTTACATCAACTTTGCCCTCCACCCTCAGTCTATTTATGTTGTGATGGTTTGTCCTTTATGACTATCTGTCTGAAGCAGCGACTACATTTAGCTGTTTAAAGATAAAAGCAGCACCAAATGGTAAGTCTCCCTTACCAATCAGATATGAATTGGAAGTAATACAGAACTTAGAAGTATTGTCTTTTGTAAGCCTCTTATTTTATATTGCCCCTTTTCCAGTTACGGACAGCAATACTTTTATTTTGTGCTAAAAAAATGTCTGTCCCTAGACTAATAGACAGTATTCTAACTGTTGACATACCACTGTTTAGGATCAGAACACAGAATCCAATCACACTCTTTTAGAAGAGTTGAATTCAAAGAAATGTGAAACATTCAAAGCCTCAATAATATAAAGTAGTTACCTACATGCTACAATGGGTACATTTTAGCTTTTTTTTTCATTGCGGTATGTCTTTTGGCTACATGTTTTATGCCTGTTTTATATCCACTGATCTTTTTATCCCAGGACTTGGCATACAGCACAGACTAGTGGAGAAAATGAGTGCTGTTCAGAATACATAGATTACGTTCTTTTCTTTTTAGTTAAATATTGTAGATACATTTTGATTTGGTTTCCTGCTTACCATAATGTTACATACTTTGTTGTGTGAAGGGGATGTGACTGTAATGTCATTATTCTAGGTTCCATAGTAGTGAGTCCAGTCCGTCTAAGGAGATCCACAGTCGAGTCCAGAAGATTCTCCACACCCATTCTACTGACAGGAAACTACACTTTGTGAGTAATGTATGACCTTTTAGGATAGACAAAGCATAGGCCCCTACTGATATTGACAGATCAATGCCTAAGACGCATTTATAATATGGAGCTTGGAACACTTCTGTTGGTTATGAAGATTAATTTGCATGTTATGGAACATTAGTTTTGCACTACATCTTTGTCTAGGCACACTTTGATTTTACTCATTTGGTGAGCTGAACTTCCTCTCACCTCTACACTTTTGTTCCCCATTTTCATTTAAATTTAAAGCCTTGAAATACCTGTTCGGCTCGGTTTACCTCAAATGGGAAAAGCTGTGGATTTGGCAGGTGTTGTTAATAAGACGTATCACTTCCCACCCTTTGCTGTTTGAAATATCCTGATGGCGAAACCAAAGGGAAATCTGTTTAATTACCCTAAAGCTGTCTGAAAGCGGCTATGAAATAAAAGGGAGACAGGGTTCTGTGGGTGGGAGATCTTCAGGCAGTAAGCTTCTGTTAAGGGCTCATCTTCTCCAGCACAAAAATAGAGAAGGTACCAAGGAGCCTCAGCATGGTGCCAACAGCTACATGACTGAAGCAGAGCTTCAAGAGGAAGATGCTTAATCCACACATAATGAAAAGGAAACACTGAGGGGGATTTACTTAAGAGAATGAAATCAAACAACTAAAAGAGCTTGACTTTAAATAGGATATTTTGAATTATAGTAAACAGTGCTATATTTTTGGGGTTTGTGCAATTAATTGATTCGCTAATGTCACGTCACACACTTGGAGTGCATAATTAGTTAATTTTTTTCAGTAATGCTCAATAATTGTAACAAACAAAATATTTGTATATTTTCAGGACGCGGATGGGTGTTCGGCTAAGCGGGGGCCTCCGCTCTCCTGTGAAGACTCTTTATGTGACAGCCAGGCTTTCCAGGACAGGTACACACTCTAGGCCTGTCATAATACTTTGAAACACCTCATCACTGACATCTTCATCATCATAATAACCAGAAAGTTTTCCCACAGACCATCTTTCCGCTGTTTTAACAATATACATTTATGTAGCAATTAATCCAGTATTATTTGCATGTTAGTTATCTTCAAACAATAATTAGAACGATGTGCATTAATGACCTGTACTGTAGCATTAATGTTCTTAACCTGAGGCCTTTTCTGATGTCCTCCCGCTGCAGGGACACTCCTGGAGAGACATCTGTCCACCTGGACAATGGGACATTCTGGAGCAGGCAGGTTGCCTGCTACACAGGGAAACCCCACAGGGCTGTGTTTGAGGACAGTCTGGGACTCATCTACAAGAACATGTACAGGAGGGCCTTGAGCACCACCTGAGACCTACACTATTATTGCTTCAGACACCTGGCTGGGTTCCAATTATGACTGGTGGTACTTGATTGCTAAGATGAAGGAACACTGACCCTGTGCTATACCATAACCAAAGAGTTTGTCATATGTGCCTTGGTTACACTGATTTTAGCTCATTTATAGGGTTACATGTGTGGACTATTTACAATTTTTCCATATTTTTGTACTAAGAATGTTTATCTAAACTGATTTAATGACTGTACTTTTTGTCTTTCCTGTCCATCTTGTGGATTTGGTGTACTCATTCCCTGGGTAGAAACTGGTTGAGCAGATGTTAATTCATTTGATCTCTTTATGTGGATTTGTACCCTCAGACAAAAAAAAAATCTCTTTCATGTTCCAGCAAATGTACACATAACGGAAAGGGTTGCAGAGAAAAGCTTTTGTAAAACAGTCCATTTGGGCACAATGCAGCTCATTCAACTCAATTGGCTTATCAGGATGAAGACAAAGTACAGTTGACCAATGGCTTAAGGTGGTTTTGTTCAATAAATCATTGGAAAGTTGAAAAAATGTAGTGCTTGAACTAAGTATGTCCGGTCATCCTAAAATATCAATTCATATTGGATATGTTTATTTTTATATTTTTATTTCACCTTTATTTAACCAGGTAGGCAAGTTGAGAACAAGTTCTCATTTACAATTGCGACCTGGCCAAGATAAAGCAAAGCAGTTCGACACATACTCTGTGTCGTTGTTACACATGGAGTAAAACAAACAGTCAATAATACAGTATAAACAAGTCTATATACGATGTGAGCAAATGAGCTGAATTAAGGGAGGTAAAGGCAAAAAAAAGGCCATGGTGGCAAAGTAAATACAATATAGCAAGTAACACACTAGAATGGTAGATTGTCAGGGAAAAGTATGAATAGTTCCCAAGCAGTGTTTCTTGGCACTTCAGTCCAAAGCCTCTTCAGCTTGGCTTAAGTATACTAAATGGGGAAACTCCTAACAAGTATAGCAATGGTGGCTATGCATAATATATTTGAAATCTTGATTTCCATTGTTTATGGTCATTAATGTAAAAAGGCCCAGTGCTGTCACATGTTTCATATATTGAACAAAAATGCAACATGCAAAGTGTTGGTCCCATGTTTCATGAGCTGAAATTAAAGATCCCTGAAATGTTCCATATGCGCAAAAAGCTTGTTTCTTTCAAATGTTAAGCATTTCTCCTTTGCCAAGATAAGCCATCCTGCAGCTGACTAAACAGCATGATCATTACACTGGGGACAAAAGGCCACTATAATGGAGTTGTCACAACAATGCCACAGATGTCTCAAGTTGAGGGAGCGTGCAATTGGCATGCTGACTACAGGAATGTCCACCAGAGCTGCTGCCAGAGAATTTGTTCATTTCTCTACCGTAAGTTGTCTCCAATGTCATTTTAGAGAATACATCCGGCTGACGTCAACATTGAGTGCCCCATGGTAGCAGTGGTATTATGGTATGGGCAGGCATAAGCTGATTGCAATTTGGATGTACAAAAATACCGTGACGAGATCCTGAGGCCCATTTTTTTAACAGTGTCTGTGGCTAAAGGATTCCCAGTTATGTGAAATCCATAGATTAGGGCCTTATTAATTTAACTCATTAAAAATCTATGAAATTGTTACATGTTTATTTTGTTGAGTATATATCCACACTATGCATTTGGAATTAAATTGTGATAATGCCCTTAGTGCGTGCTGTTTGAAAATACATTTCAGCCCGTTTTGGTGGGATGGAGTTTTGGCCTGCCAGGCACTAAATTAGTTGATAGTTCCAAACATCTGCCAATAACAGCTAGTTTTCAATTTTCCCCCTCCCCACTTAGGATTGTCTGGGAGTAGTCTGACAATTATTGCTTGAGAAATTGCTATGAAGAGATTTGTTTTCAATTAAAATGATACAAAAAAATAAAACAATCACAGTAAGGTACTTTATTGTCTCCCAATAATGTGATAAAGATAAAAAAAACCTTTGAATTACAAAGTCATAAAATCTGTTGATACATAGTTCATGTTAATAAAACATTTAACAGATGCATCGACACTCAGACACTTTAAGAATGGTACTGTGTGTTTAACAGGTTTCATTCAGGCATTAACATATAATGGTCTCAAGTTCAGAAAGTGAGTGACTGAATTATTCTTCTTCTTGCCAGCACCAATGGCTGCTTTTTCTGTCATGATCTGTTGGTATTTCTTCTCGTTTCTGTTGAGGTTAAAGGGAAAGTATAAGCCCTTCAAGTAGTTCATGTCAATTGTTATGCATTTCCATACACTATGCCAAAAACATAGTTTCAAACATGATATGAACTAATACTGTACATGACAAAGATGAAATGAAACGTACTGTCTGAACTCTGCATCAGCAAACAACTCCACCACCATGGTTCTCTTCCGGTCTTTCTTCAGGACACGGGAATGATAGAAGTCCACAGGGCTTTCTACTACTGTAGCAACGTGGGACAAAGACATTCAAGCACAAAAAGGTTAAAATAGTTCCAAAATAAAAAGTACATTGTAAATCCTTACAGTAATTCCAGCTAAGAGTAGTGAAGAATAGTTGCTCAACGTTTTTCCCCCCATAGCATTGAACACAACATATGGAGCACTGGGAAAATCAAGCACAGTTGAGGGTTAGATGATTACTGACCTGGAAATACTTGGGGAATCCATCTCTATCGTTCTTGTAAAACCACTTGGGGTCCATTGCTCCACGCATTTTCAGTGCTTTGAGGTCGCCCTTTAATTACTCTTGTCATTTCAGGAGCCCGCATGTTAAACCACCTGGCTCCAGTTGTCAAGTCCCTCTCCTCCTGAGCATGGCAATCCAAGGAGGAAACATGCCAGTCAATGAGTGAACAAAAATTGCTAAATGTAGTAAAAATATAACTTCTCCTTGTATCATACTACTTCCTTTTCTAAATGAATAAACAAGGTTACATGGACTTGGACAGTTTCACAGCCTGTTTGGACTTCCTGTATGGAGGCACAGCATCTTTCTTCTCAAGCTCTGGGCCAATAACACTTTTCTTCATCAACTGCCAACAGAAAAAACAAATCACAATGTAGAAGCAGAAAATCTGAAAAAACGCAGAAATCCGTGGCAGTCAAAGGGTTGAAATTCATGAAAAACTTCCTCTCGTTATTGAATTACCAAGCCTTGCATAACAGCACAATTCATTACCAATTCTACGCCATATATCACCTTCAAAACAAAATCAATGAAAGATATTTACCTCATCTTGGCTCTTCTGTTCCTTTAGTTTTTTTCAGGGGGTTAGAGACAGTCTTTGATTTGCTGCCATCAAAATTGATGTATAATCCCCCAAGCTCCTTCACTCTCAGGCCCGGGTCAATGCGGCTGGACAACTCTTTCCTATAACAGATTGTCTCAAATAATTACCCGGGAGAGGAAGCATTGTCTAGTCTCCAACTGGTTCGCTCTTGATATGTTAATGAAAATGAATGTGAAAAGTCGTTATACGTGCTTGGCATTGCAATTCAATATTTCAGTAAATAGCTCCATTGCTTGAGATTTGAAAAAAAATCCTTTAAAAAAATCCTGCTATCCATTCAGACTAAAAATGGCAGTGTAGCCCTGTCAACTTATAGCCATTTTTAAATGCACAGATGACATGATCATGAACAACAACAAAAAAACAGATACTTACAATTGTGGATTTCTGCTTGTGAAGAGGACTTGTGCATCTTTATCATAGTCTCCCTCCTGATCAACACATTCTTCCTGATCTTGCCTCCGTGTCACTAGCAGTGTCCCCCTCCTTTTCCTTCTCATCCTCGTAGTACAGTTCATCTGACTGAAGGCCAGGCTGGGTGTCTATGACAAACAGGCCATCAGGAGCCGAGGACTGAGCAGCAGCAGCTTGAGGTCTGGATGGGTCTGCATCCTCTTCATCCTCTATACAGACAGCTTCCTATTCACCATCAGGACCATCCCCTTCCTCCTCAGAATGTTGGCTATTGTCATCCTCTTCATCACTGCTTTCCAGTAAACTGATCACGCCAGATTTCTGTATAATGACCATGTCTCTGGGCTCCTCTAGCTTGTCAGATACACTGACCTTCAGGTTCTGGATAGAGGTCACCAAAATGGGCTCTGTGGTGTGAGGGGCTTCATCTTGATCAGCCCTTTCATTCTCAGTTGCTATTGTGCTGCTCACATCCATAGTCTCCTCACTAGGCACTGCCTTACATTCCTGGCTGTCTACCTCCGATGGAGGACCTGTGTGGGGGTTTACATCTATGGCCTTTTCCTCAGACACCACTATAACAGGGGACATTGCATTTTCACACGCCGTTACTTTTACTGTATGAACGAGAGAGACTTGCGCATCAGCTGGTGTTATCGACTCCTGTTCTATTATCACTGGGGCGTCCGTATTTGCTGCATCCTCAGTGGACAGCTCCCTCTGCTGGTCTTCTGATTCCACTGCAGGCTCACAGAGGGCCTCAGCCATCTCTGCATCAGCACTCTCACAGACTGCTACTCTGACTTCAGCCTCTGCTGGGATCACCTTCTCATCTTTTAGGATGTTTTGCTGAGCAGGGACATCCGCCTCAGAGGTATTCTTCTCTGGCTCTTCACGGACGGTTGTCTCAACGGACTCCTGTTGAACACTAGTGACCTCTGCATCCTGAGAGACTGTCACACTCCCAGTTTGCTCCAGAGCAGATTTTGGAACTTGGATGGGCTCTGGCTCATCAATCACTACATCCTGATCCTCAAGGATTATCTTTTCTTCACCCACTTCTATCACGGAGCAGTATGGATCAGTGTTGATTGCGTCCTCTAATTGATGGTCCTCTGACACACTATCCTCTGCAAACTCAGATAACCTCACCTTATCTGACTATCATAGGGATTTCTCAACTAGTATATCCAGGGCCTTGGCTGTTAGCTGGGTAAGTGGAGCTGCCCTGGAACTGCGGTTGGATCCAGTGCGACTACTACAGGGGGTGCCCCTGCCTCTCACCGAGCTACGCAGAGGGACATACACATCAGTCTGGTCAGACTCAATGTCCATTACAGTGGTGCATGTCCATTTAGCAACAGGCCACCTGCGAGTGGACCTCCTGGGAGTCATACTTGGCCCAGACTCAAAGCCCTGAGTCATAAGTCTGGAGGTCACAGCGAACTGCTTTAACCACACCTCTGCTTCTCCTGTGAAGTAGAGGGGACTTGGAGCTATCGGTGGTTTACGCTAAATGCATGGGGATAGCATCAACAAACCAACCCGTGCTGCTTCTGGTAGCTCTACGCACTGTGGACGTCTGGGCAGAGACAAGACTCAGAATCTAAAAACTCAGTGTCCTCAGTATGATACTTTGAAGTAGTCCTTGTGCTCCTGGTCATGCTGGTCTGGAAGTCAAGAACCTTTGACTCAAGACACCACTGAGCTGCAATAATTATTATGGTCCTGTTTGGCAGTCCTGGGGGCTCAGTGAATGTTTGGTCCTCTGTAGCCAGACACTGAGGAGGAACAAGAGTCTACCTCCGACACATTCTCTTTCTTTATTGCGCCAGGCTGCGCCCCGCCTGTGGCTATCCTTCGGCACCTGCGAGCTGGCTGTTTGTCGGGTATAACCTCCATATCTGATACAACAGAACAGCAGGACTCAGACTCATCAGCTTCATGGGTGGAGTCTTCCATGGTTAGCAAAGTGTCACGTTTGGACGCCCTGGTCTTCCTCTTCACGGTGGAACTCTGGGCCTCAGAGGGAACATCGTGCTGGGAGTCACTGGTCACCTCAGACTGGGTTGCAGTCTCCCTTTAAATCAGCCATCCTCCTGGTTCTCCGAGTGGACGCTGGAGTGGCCTGTGGCGAAATGTCAATCCCAGTACTTCAGAACTATGAGACAAAACACTTTATATAAGCAAAGCAATCTCTGGCATGATGAATCTGTTGAAAGCAGTAGGGTGTAGTTGTGTTGTTGACAGTGGAGCAGTGTTAAAAAACGAATCAACTTATCAAGACATTGATTAGCAAGCTGGCTATTTGAGTCAGGTGTGTCAGCAACCACATTCCCATCCAGTGTTTTTAACCTCTCTTGGGTAGGGGGTAGTATTTTGAAGTTTGGATGAGAAACGTGCCCAAAGTAAACAGCCTGTTACTCAGGCCCAGAAGCTAGGATATGCATATGCATGGTAGTATTGGATAAAAAACACTGAAGTTTCTAAAACTGTTAAACTAATGTCTGTGAGTATAACAGAACTGATATGGCAGGTGAAAACCAGAGGAAAATCCATCCAGGAAGTGGTATTTTTTTACATGAGTTGTTTTCCATTGAATGCCTATTGACTATGTTATGATTTAGGGCCTAGATTGCAGTTCCAATGGCTTCCACTAGATGCCAGTCTTTAGACATGCTTTCAGGCTTGTATTTTGAAATGACGAGTAAAAAGACCTTTTGGTCAGAGGACAGGGGAAGAATGCAGAGCTGCTTTGCGCGCGTAACCGATAGCGTGCTGTTCGTTGTTTTAACTTTCTATTGAAAACGCTATAGTCCGGTTGAAATGTTATTGATTATTTAGACAATAGACAACCTGAGGATTAATTATAAACAATGTTTGACATGTTTCGACGAACTTTACCAGTACTATTAGGATGTATTCGTCTGCATGTTTTGACCACCCTGGAGCCAGTGGATTACTGAACAAAACGCACCAACAAAACTGAGTTTTTGGGACAGAGGGACTTGATCGAACAAAACAAACATTTAGTGTAACAGGGAGTCTTGTTAGTGCAACCATATGAAGATCATCAGAGGTAAGTGATTCATTTTATTGCTATTTCTGACTTTTTTGACTCCTTTATTTGGCTGGAAAATGTTTGTATGCTTTTGTAAGCGGGGCGCTGTCCTCAGATAATTGCATGGTATGCTTTCGCCGTAAAGCCTTTTTGAAATCTGACACAGCGGCTGGATTAACAAGAAGTTAATCTTTAAACCGATGTATAACACTTGTATATTTTATGAATGATTATTATGAGTATTTCTGTATTTTGAATTTCCAATAAATATTGAGGTTCTTATTCTGGTGACACAATCGATGCTTGACTGCAGTTTGACAAATAAATAAAAATATATCCATAATCTCAACATGTATATGAGCCTACATGCACAATTTACCCGCGAGCTGTTAACTAGAGCGCACGTGCCAAAACCAGAGTAAGCATATTTTCTATCTAATGCAATAGTTTGACAAAACTATCGGTCTGGGTTTCCATCTTCGCAGTATTTCCACCAAATTGGGATACTTTGGAAATGTATTGTCTGTGGCAGGTTTTTGGGCTACTTTAAAATTGCACCACAGCCGCCATGGCATTTCTATCCATATTAGTACCAGTCAAAAGTTTAGACACCCACTCAATCCAGGGTTGTTCTTATTATAAAATAGTGAAGAACTTCCGGGATGCCTACAAGGCCCTCCCTGCCCTTCCGTCGGCAAATCGGATCACAATTCCATTTTGCTCCTCCCATCCTAAAGGCAGAAACTCAAACAAGAAGTCCACGTGCTAAGGACTATTCAACGCTGGTCTGACCAATCGGAATCGACACTTCAAGATTGTTTTGATCACGTGGACTGAGATGTTCCGGGTAGCCTCCGAGAATAACATTGACGAAGACACTGATACGGTGACCAAGTTTATCAGGAAGTATATAGGAGATGTTGTACCCACTGTGACTATTAAAACCTACTCTAACCAGAAACCATGGATAGATGGAAGTATTCGCACAAAACTGAAAGCACAAACCATTGCATTTAACTATGGCAAGGTGACTGAGAATATGGCAGAAAACAGTGTAGTTATTTCCTCCCAATCAAGCAAAACATCAGTAGAGACAAAGGAGTCGTAATTCAACGGCTCAGACACGAGAAGTATGTGGCAGGGTTTACAGACAATCACGGACTACAAAGGGAAAACCAGCCATGTCGAACACAGAAGTCTTCCATCCAGACAAAACAAATCCCACCTTAACCCGCTTTGAGAATAACTGTGCCGCCGACATGGCCTATTACCAAGGACTGTGGGCTCTCCTCTGTGGCCGACGTAAGTAAGACATTTAAGCGTGTTAATCCTCCCAAGGCTGCCGTCCCAGACGCCATCCCCAGCCACGTCCTCAGAACACGCGCAGACCAGCTGGCCGGAGTCTTTACGGACATATTCAATCTCTCCCTATCCCAGTCTTCTGTCCCCACATGCTTCAAGATGGCCACCATTGTCCCTGCACCTAAGAAAGCAATGGTAACTGAACTAACCGACTACTAGCATGCCCCGATCCACAGACGGGACCTCGGTGGAGCAGGTGAAAAGCTTCAAGTACCTCGGCGTACACGTCACTGACGATCTGAAAAGGTCCACCCACACAGACAGTGTGGTGAAGGTGCAACAGCGCATCAACCTCACGAGTCTGAACAAAACAACATTTTGGCACCTAAAACTTTTACAGATGCACAACTGAGCATCCTGTGGGGCTGTCTCACCGCCTGGTATGGCAAAACTGCACCACCCGCAACTGCAGGGCTCTCCAGAGGGTGGTGCGGACGGCCCAACATCACCGGGGGCAAACGACCTGCCGTCCAGGACACCTACAGCACCAGATGTCACAAGGTCAAAAAGATAATCAAGGATAACAACCACCCAAGCCACTGCCTGTTCACCCCGCTATCATCCAGAAGGCGAGGTCAGTACAGGTGCGTCAAAGCTGGGACCGAGACCAAAGCTGTTTTTCAATCTCAAGGCCATCAGACGGTTAAATAGCCATCACTAGCACATCAGAGGTGTCTGCCCTATATACATAGCCTGTAAAATCACAGGCCACTTTAATAATTTTACATTTTGCACATTTCTCACTACTCATATGTAAATACTGTATTCTATCCTTAGTCTATGCCACTCTGACATTGCTTGTCCAAATATCTATTCCATTCCTTTACTTTGATTTGTGTATGTTGTGAAATTGATAGATATTACTGCACTGTTGGAGCTAGAAACAAGCATTTCCCTACACCCGCAATAACATCTGCTAAACACATGACAAAATTTGATAACTATGAAACAAATTCAGAATCATGTAGTAACCAAGTGTTAAATCAAAATATATTTTAGATTCTTTAACCCGTAGTGGCACCCCATCCCGTGAAGGGGACCGCTGTCATCATCTGACACTAATTAGCATAACGCAACGGACATAAATCTTCCTAGAAAATATTCCTATTCATGAAAATCACAAGTAAAATATATTGGAACACAGCTTTGCCTTTTGTTAATCACCCTGTCATCTCAGATTTTCAAAATATGCTTTAATAATAATAATAATAATAATAATATATCCCATTTAGCAGACGCTTTTGTCCAAAGCGACTTACAAGTCGGCTGGGGCCACTACTTTTGCATATGGGTGGCCCCAGCCAACGCTAGACAAGCATTTGTGTAAGTTTATCATAGCCTAGCATATCATTATGCCTTGCTAGCAGCAGGCAACCTTGTCACAGAAATCAGAAAAGCAATCAAATTAAATCGTTTACCTTTGATGAACTTCGGATGTTTTCACTCGCGAGACTCCCAGGTAGACAGCCAAAGTTCATTTTTAACGGGTACTGGTTGGGAAAGTGCCGCAGCAGTCACAGAAACCAAGTAGCATGCGCACACATCATGATAACTACCAGTTGTAGGTAGGCTATTTAGATTTTAATGACCAAAGACAGTCCTTTTCCATAGAACAGAGAAAAGTCTGACTTGGGTGGCTGGAGTCTGACAATTTTATGGGTTTTCCTCTGACACCCCCTATTATATAGGTCCTGGAATGCAGGAAGCTTGGTCCCAGTGATGTACTGGGCCGTAAGCACTACGCTCTATCATTCTCCAAATGTAATGACAGTTTCATCGTAGACTTTTCCCTGAAATTAGATGTTGGCCTATAGGCTACCTGTATCTAGCTCAGCAAACCATGGGGATGTTGAATTTCAATTCTAAACCCCGATTGCATTTCTATTGAATTATGTAAACCTCGCAAATAGGCCATTTATAACCGTTTGTAGTCAACATCTGACACATCAAGACAATCGCCAGAAAATAGTCTCCATGTTTCTTGGAGATTCTCAAGATCCTCTGTCCAAAATTCACCACTGAAACTCTCCTGTCGGATCTATAGTCATGCACATCCAAACTGGATTTATTTACAATTATAAACTGTGTGGTTTGAGCCCTAAATTATAATTGGCTGAAAGCCATGGTATATCAGACCAAGTACAACTGGAACGACAAAAAAAAGTCCTTCTTAATTCACTCGATTTGCAAGTATAGTGTAATTCCCTTACTATGGGATTGCCCTTAACTGCAAACTCTACAGGCAGGACCAATTTGTGACTACTTCGGTGGAAATGGCATTACTGTAATGATGTATACACAACTGCTTGCCTTGTAAAAGAACAAGTGCTTATATACTAGCAACTCGTGTTTTTTTTAAGATGCACTGCAAAGCAAACCAGAGCGGGAGTGCTTGCTCAGCTAGCTTGCTGCCACGTGAGCATTAACTGAACTTCTGTGTGTAATGTTTACTGTTAATTTTTTATTGTTTTTTCACTTTGGTATATTATTTACTTCACTGTTTGGGAAATGTTAACATATGTTTCCCATGCCAATAAAGCCCCTGGAATTGAATATACCCATAATCGCGCAATTAAAACGTACCATAACTCTAGAGGATTCATCGGAGTTTGTTTTCGTTGGGGAACACACACATAATCAATTTCTGGTGGCCAGCATCTTGCTCGCGCTTTTCTGTCTCACTTCCGACACGTGTTCTCAAAGTTAGCAAGACACGACCAATCGAATCGCAGTGCATGCTGAGGAACGTAAACCGATTGTTTTGTTGATGAAAGTACTCAAGTGAGAATAGTCAAGTTTATCATTCATTCCTTGGGGATCTGTCAAAGATACTTGTTTTTATATGATCTGAAATAAATTAATAGTGATTCTGGAGTAATCATGTTCACCCATCTCATACAGACTTGAAATCATTGGCCACTTTAATAAATTGATCACTAGTCACTTTAATAATGGAACTTTAATAATGTTTACATATCTTGCATTACCCATCTCATATGTATATACTGTATTTTATACCATTTATTGCATCTTGCCTATGCCGCTCTGTCATTGCTCATCCATATATTTATGTTTATACTCTTATTCCATTCCTGTACTTAGATTTGTTTGTATTAGGTAGTTGTGTGGAATTGTTAGATTACATGTTAGATATTGCTGCACTGTCAGAACTAGAAGCACAATAATTTCACTGCACTCGCAATAACATCTGCTAACCATGTGTATGTGACCAATAAAATGTGATTTGATTTGAACAGTCCATCGTTCTCCTTCTTGGTCAAATAGCCCTTACACAGCCATGGATGGCGTATTGCTGCAGGATGCTGTTGTAGCCATGCTGGTTACGGGTGCATTGAATTCTAAATAAAATCACAGACAGTGTCACCAGCAAAACACTATCACACCTCCTCCTCCAAGCTTCACGTGGGAATCACACATGCAGAGATCATCTGTTCACCTACTCTGCGTCTCACAAAGACACGGTGGTTGGAACCAAAAATCTCAAAGTTGGACTCATCAGACTAAAAGACAAATTTCCACTGGTCTCATGGATTTCTTGGCCCAAGCAAGTCTCTTCTTATTATTGGTGTCCTTCAGTAGTGGTTTCTTTTCAGCAATTCGACCACGAAGGCCTGATTCACGCAGTCTCCTCTGAACAGTTGATATTGAGATGTGTCTGTTATTTTAACTTTGTGAAGCATTTATTTGGGCTGCAATCTGAGGTGCAGTTCTAATGAACTTATCCTATGCAGCAGAGGTAACTCTGGGTCTTCCTTTCCTGCGGCGGTTCTCATGAGAACCCGTTTCATCATTAATGGTTTTTGCAACTGCACTTGAAGAAGCTTTTAAAGTTCTTGAAATGTTCTGCATTGGAAGACGTCTTAAAGTAATGGACTATCGTTTCTCTTGGCTTATTTGAGCTGTTCTTGACATATGGACTTGGACTTTTACCAAATAGGGCTAAATTCCACAAATGAACTTAAGGCACACCTGTTAATTGAAATCCATTCCAGGTGACCACCTCATGAAGCTGGTTGAGAGAATGCTAAGCATGTGCAAAGCTGTCAAGGCAAAGGGTGGCTACTTTGAAGAATCTCAAATATGTTTGATTTGTTTAACACTTTTTTGGTTACATTTATTATAAAAAAGTGTACCCATTATTTAACTAGGTAAGTCAGTTAAGAACAAATTCTTATTTACAATGATGGCCTACTCCAGGCAAATCCAGATGACACTGGGCCAATTGTGCACCACCCTATGGGACTCCCAATTACAGGCAGATGTGATACAGCCTGGATTCAAACCAACCACTATAGTGATACCTCTTGCACTGAGATGCAGTGCATTAGACAACAGCGCCATTCGGGAGCCTACATGATTCCATGTGTTATTTCATAGATTTGATGTCTTCATTATTATTCTACCATGTAGAAAATAGTAAAAATAATGAAAAACCCTCAAGTAGGTGTCTCCAAACTTCTGACTGGTACTATATATATATATACTTTAATTTTTTTTGCTGCAACTGCAAACCACAGGAGCCTGCGCTCTTACAGCTCTTTTAATCATCAGATGGGAGTAGAGGAGTTAGGGGGGCCTTGATGAGGTAACTGAATCATGGCTGGCCCTAGCCTCCGGGGGCCCTAAGTGAGATTTGGTTGAGTGGCCACCCCACCTGGCAGGGAAAACACTTTAGCCCCCCCCTCTCGAGATTGCAGAGAGAAAGTAAATGTTTCCGTGCCCGGTCGGTAGTCGGCCATGATTACGACAAGTTCAGATAGCGGACATTGCTAATTACGTGACTGACTGACTCATAAGAGAAAAACTGGCTTAGCACTGAACACATTTCGGTAATTTAGCAGACACTGATCCAGAGACACTTACAGTTAACGCATTCATTTTAAAATAAAACACCTAGTCTTTCATCATTTAATAAACCCAATTCTAGGACATGATATACAGAAAATAGCAACATTTTAATTACAGTACAAGAGAGAAATCAAACTTTTTGGACAATGTCTGGAAGAAAAGCCAATGATGAATAAGGCATTATCAATCCAGACACTTCAGAGCTTGTAATTCATTTTCCATGCCAATCTGGAATTTTTCAGTGCTATTATGTACACAATAAAAGGTGTTGAGCCTACTAATTTAAACCCTAGGAGGCGCACCCCACAGTTTGGGAACCACTGTCCTAGTCTATTCTCAGTAAGTACAGGGCTTTAAACATATATTAAAATGTTTGACATGACAATACTAACATCCATAAAGTATTACTAGATTTGTTTCAAATAAAATGTGTACACAATCAAAAATAGTTTCTGAACCAACCATAAATGTCAATTGGAATTAGGCCTTAATTCCCCCCCCCCCCCATTGCCAATAGAGGGTGCCAGTATTATACAGTAGAAGCTGCTCATACACGTCAGAGAGCACTAGGACTTTACATATGACTCAAGCTTTAACAACAGATCCAAATTTACAATGTAAAAATATCATAGGACATTTCCATAGTGGGTTAGAGGCTGTGTTTCCCCTTTCAACTGCTTTTGAATAATTCTGTCATTGTACTAAAATACTAATTCTGTGGTACCAATGCATCATTTTTTCATAATACCCCATAATCCTTAATACAGCAAAATAAAGTAGATGCGGGGAGAAAATGAGAAAAATCCACTTTGAAACCATGTTGGATAAAAGTTTAGCTACCTATCAGTCTTTAAAACACAGCTTCCACTGCAATGCAAAAGGGTAAGTGGTTTCATTACTATGAATGCATTGGTCATGAATAACATCTGAACAACCGGTTTTCAGAGGACATGCTACAGGCTGCTTCTCTTTGCGTGAACAAGGTAGCCTTTTGCTTTGATGATCCCCCTGCTTTTGACTATGATGGAGTAACGCAAAACCCACTCCAACCTCCAGTCTGCCACCTTCAGGTCCTGAGTGCTCTCCTGCACTGCCTCCTGGAAGCTGGCAGCAGTAATCAGTTCTACAGGAAGAGACAATGTGTTAATTCACTGACCCTCAGCGCACACACACATCCTGTCTGTACCCTACTCATGTAAAACATGAATCTGATTATATAGTGAAAATATCACAAATTCAAATACAAGAGCGGAATATTCACCTTTTGGGTCATTATGAGTCAGTAGCTGAATGTCAAACTTCTTTGCAAAAGCAGTCAGGTCAGGGGGCATCACACAGCAGGAGGCCAGATTCACCTGGTTACTACTGGGTTTCACCTAGACCAGGAGAAAATAAAACAATTCAAAACCCAAACTACACCAAAGCAATCCTAGAACAATCTGAGGGTCTCATCAACACTCACCTGGGCCCAGTTGTAGAGCTGCTCCAGGAGCTCCTTGTCCAGGTCGGAGGTGCCGATGGTAGCGATCTTGTGGCTTTGCACCAGACCCTCCAGTTCACTCCAGGCAGGCTGCAGGTTGTCCAGGGTCTGGCTCACTTCCTCAGGCAGAGCAGGGGGCGCAATGATCACTGAGTCCAGCTGGGAAACAGCCAGGGCCTGGCAAGCTGTTAGAAACAGTCCATCTTATGAGCATGAAACTTAAAGCACAAAATTGGTTGAGGTTATGCAAACATGAATTGGGTGTGGTCCAGGAACAGACAGAAGTTCACTGATACTAACATCTACTTTGGTCTGTTGAATTTTGATATGACAGCATGGTCAGGTTTATAGACTATCGCATATACCAAATGACTTTTGGCAGTCACTGAGTCAATATGGTTCTTTGCTTATTTGTAACAAATGTAATACTCACCCTTATCTACTGCATCTTTGATTGAAGAGAGGTCTGCCTCGCAAATAAATAGTTTGACTGCAAAGCAAGAATATGGTCATGTTAATGACAAAAACAACCCCTCTGCAAGTTACCAGGAAAGGCATTTTTGTCACAATTCACATACTGAGCTCAGAATTCCACATGTCAATGCAACACTACGGTCTCATATCATCACTATGTCCATTGTCATGAAAGACATAAGTAACAGTAAAACTCACCTGAAACCTTCAGCTCCTCCCTCTCCTCAGGTGTGATTGCTTCTGTAGCTTGAGGGATGGAGCAGTCAATTGTGTCTGGTAAGTCCTAAATAAATAGATGTAAATCAATATTAGAACATGTCCTCAAACTTCAACAAAAGTTTGTCAAAAGGAAAATAATTACAAAAATGAAGCTTAAAATTACATAAAGAACCAGAGAAGAAACTTCAATTGTGCCTCCACTTTGTTCAAATACGAACCCAGAATTTCTGTTTTACAATCTTGTGGGATTTCATTGCAGGGATGCTCCAATAAGCTTTGGCTTTGTGTACGTAATGCACAGTTCAGACCCTGAACTTATGGCGAGTCGAACTGAATGGAAATGAAGAGCGGGCTGGCAACACTACAGCAGACTTCCTCGTTGGTTGGGGGGGCAAAGGTTTTAAGGCATAACAATAAGCTCTCACAGAAGTCCTCCACCTGCGAATCAGAGATCATGAATGTGCTTCCGCTGTTGTGTTTGTAGCTAAGCAATCTTTATTTACATGCAATTAATATTAATATGCATTAGCATTTCTCCCGACAGTGGAAGAACTGCTCGCTCTGGCATGCTGCATGAAACAGAGGCGTGCTTCATTTGCACCGTGCCGAATATGCGGCAGAGGCTGCCAAACTATCATCAAAAGTCCAACGAGGCGTACTTAATGGTTTCAGACAGCCCTCTATTCCCGCCCTTCCAAAGAGAACGTGAAATAGTTCTATCACCGCATCGAACTAAAAAGGTTTTATTTTGGGCTTAGACCCCCTCTCCCCTCTGTATTCACTGAGCGTGCTGAAGCAGATTAGCAGAAATACCACAGGGCAAAGCTACGCCAACCTCACAGCAGAAGCACATGTAGAACCTTTCGCAGGCAACTTTGCATGAACGATCAAAATGACAGTTCCCTTTCATCAGTCTGAGGAATTCTTTGCAGTCAGACAGCTATTTTGTTTTCCCAAAAGAACGCCATCACGTAGAAGTAACCCATGGTTACACAAGTATTGTTCATTAATGCTAGATGATGTAAAATGTTAGCTGATCAGAGATACTGTAGACACTTGGTCACCATGGGAACTTGGTAAAAAGATGATGAACACTATAAATCGGTGTTTGGAAGTTGGGTTAATAGCCCTTTTGTAGCTATGTACGTAATAAAACATGCATGGGAAATACAACTAGGCTAGGAGGTAGACACAGAAGGAGTACTTCTTTGGTGGATAAATTAGACTTTAAAGCGTATGCATAGCAATAATATATATTTTGTTATTACTAAAAACACAGATGCTTTGCAGCTAAAAAAAGTCTTTATCAGCGTGGCGAACTACAATGCATTCGCAAAGTTCAGACCCCTTAAATTTTTCGTTTCAGCCTTATTCTAAAATGGATTCAATAGGTTCTCCCCCTCAATCTACACACAATAACCCATGACAAAGCAAAAGCAGATGCCATTTTTGCAAATTTATTAAATAAAAACAAGATAAGCACATTTACATAAGTACTCAGACCTTTTACTCAGTACTTTGTTGAAGCACCTTTAGCAGCTACTCCAGCCTCGGTCCTTGGGTATGACGCTACAAGCTTGGCACACCTGTATTTGGGGAGTTTCTCCCATTCTTCTCTGCAGGTCCTCTCAAGCGCTGTCAGGTTGGATGGGGAGCATCACTGCACAGCTATTTTTAGGTCTCTCCAGAGATGTACGATCGGGTTCAAGTCCGGGCTCTGGCTGGGCCACTCAAGGACATTGAGACTTGTCCCGAAACCACTTCTACATTGTCTTGGCTGTGTGCTTAGGGTTGTCCTCCTGTTGAAAGGTTAACCTGCTCAGGACCTCCGACTGGGGTGAAGGTTTTCATCAAGGATCTCTCTGTACTTTGCTTTGTTCATCTTTGCCTCGATCCTGACTAGTCTCCCAGTTCCTGCTGCCGAAAAACATCCCCACAGCATGATACTGCCACCACCACCATGCTTCACCGTTGGGATGGTGCCAGGTTTCCTCCAGACATGACGCTTGGCATTCAGGCCAAAGAGTTACATTTTGGTTTCATCAGACCAGAGAAACTTGTTTCTCATGGTCAGAGCCTTTTTGGTGCTTGTGGCAAATTCCAAGCCGGCTGTCATGTGCCTTTTACTGAGGAGTGGCTTTGTCTGGCCACTCTACCATAAAGGCCTGATTGGTGAATGCTGCAGAGATCGTTGTCCTTCTGGAAGGTTCTCCCATCTCCACAGAGGAACTCTGTCAGTGACCATAGAGTTCTTGGTCACCTCCTTGACCAAGACCCTTCTCCCAATCGCTCAGTTTGGCCAGCTCTAGGAGGAGTCTTGGTGGTTACAAACGTCTTCTATTTAAGAATGATGGAGGTCACTGTGTTTTTGGGGCCCTTCAATGGTGCAGACATTTTTTTGTACCCTTCTCCAGATCTGTGCAGACACAATCCTGTCTCGGAGCTTCACGAACAATTCCTTCGACCGTATTTGCTCTGACATGCACTGTCAACTGTGGGACCTTATATAGACAGGTGTGTGCCTTTCCAAATCATGTCCAATCAATTGCATTTACCACAGGTTGACTCCAAGTTGCAGAAACATCTTAAGGATGATCAATGGAAACAGGATGCACCGGAGCTCAAATTAGTCACATTGCAAAGGGTCTGAATCCTTATGTAAATAAGGTATCCCTTTTTAAAAAAAATAGATTTTCAAAAATGTCTAAAAACCTGTTTTCACTTTGTCATTATGGAGTATTGGGTGTAGATTTTTTTTTTAAATTTTTAGGCAAGTCAGTTAAGAACAAATTCTTATTTACAATGACAGCCTAGGAACAGTGGATTTACTGCCTTGTCCAGGGGAAGGGGTCTGAAAACTTTCCCGAATGCACTGTATGTGGTATTGAGTGGGTGGATGGAGTGTGATGTCTCCAGTTTTTCCGCTGCAGTCATTTAGCTCTGGCGCTGCGCCGCGGTAAAATCAGTGCCACCAGGCCAAAAAAATATCTAACATGAACAATATTTCTGCAGAGGAGCACTTTGAAGATGCTAGAGCGGTCCAGATGTAGTTTTCCTCTGCAAACAAAACAACTAAAGAATAGATAAACTATTATACTATGGGTTGTCTGATTTATCTATTTCCCTGGTCGGCTTGTTGTGTGTTCAAGTTATCGGTGCCATAGGGAGGAAAACATGCATTCCGACAAGCAGTCAATGCACAACAATTCTGGCAATCGCAGGGGAAACAGCAGTTTTACTGGCCTTTATTAAAAAGAGGGGTTAGGGGTTCCATTCCTACTTTATTTCTCAACTCCTAAATATCTGTGAACGGCACCATTTTAAACCCAGAGTTTGCAGTGAGTGCATTGGGAGAGTGGGACTAAATGGAACATGGGTCAATTGTAGGGTAACTTGGGGTAAAATGCAATAACCTCTATATATTTGTTGAGGAGTGACTTAAATTGTGGTGACAGATTACATGTTTAGTTGAACAAGAGTAGTAGCAACCAGGGAAAGTGTTGGGGGGGGGGGGTAAATGGTGACATGAAGTGGTTTCTGTTACCCTAGGTGACCCCAAGTTAACCTGACAGGTATGCCTACATAATATTCACTGTGTTTATGCAAGTTATTTTAAATAAATCAATAGAATGCTAACTAGATAAAAGATTAAAAGATCACATTTGGGATCTAGCTAATTATTAGTCCAATAGGTTAAATGCAGATAGGCAAACTGTGCTTCAGCCCATTCATTTATAGCAAATAGAGATCTATCAAATAAACAAGAGAACTGCCTAACCTTTGGTGAAGTTGGTGGTGGTATCGTGGCAAACCACTCACTAAGTGTAGCTCGAACACAGTCTTGAATCTGGAATGGTAAAAAAAAAAATGTATTAAGAGTGGTCTGTAAATGAATTGAAGTGTTAACATGTTTGCTATAAGCAACACCTCGTAACTAGGTAGGGCTTTCAATGATGCCTACAGATCACTCAATGATGCTGTGAAAGATTGCCAGACATGGACAGTATAGGATTATTTCGTACACTGCTGGCAATTAGTGACTTGGACAGTACGAAAATGTGCGCATTCAGTTCTGGTCCTGAGCTATGGCTTACTATACAACATCAACACTATTAAACGCTAAATGGAGATTCTTCGAGTCAAGTTGGGCACAGCTTCAAGGAAATCGTTTTATGATTGTTCTCCATGCCGAATTAAAGCTGGCCTTCAATAATCTACACAAGACAAATCCTGGCTTTCTTAATTTAAAATGTCCTCATGCATCTTTGAATCTGATCATCAGGTGAATCATGACCCTGACAGGTCTCGCAATACAGCCATAAACGTCAGACTACATAACGCAAACTGACGTTTTTAATGACGTAATGGGGATGGATATAGGAAAGACAACGCATGGTTGTTGAGCTACCTAAACGCGCTAATTTAAGTCGAGGCCATGGTTTTTCAAGCTAGTTAGCAACATTATCTAGCCAGTTAGCTGACCAACCGTGATGCACTCTTTTCAAACGTCTTACATTAGCTAGCCAGTTATGACAAAGTCAATGGTCAGTCTTACCTCTTCACTAGGTGAAGACGGACATTTTTTCTTGAGACGGCTACGGTTTACTAAATTTCCCGTGTGCAGATTCAATGTCGTAGCATGGTTGAGAAGCACTTTAGCACTGGTGGTGTGAGTGTCCATGTGGTGTCCTTGGTTGTCAGTAAATATATAGTAGTGAAACGTCCTTTTAAGCTATCCAGCAACTTATCCAGTTATTTAATTCTACAGTTAGCGACAGGACTCACCGCGTTTCAAAAACAGTACCTCTGTGAATTGCATATGTACCGGTAGTTTATTTTGCTGGTGAAAACTAGCGGTATGAGCACGCCCACCTTGTAACTGTGCGTTGTGTGCAAAATCTGGCATGGATTTATGTGGAATTTAGCACCCTTTTGAACAATATGTTGTTACAGTTCAGTACTGTACTGACAATTGTAATGTACATTAATCATGACTCAGCTTGTTTCAAGAGAGAAGATTTCCTTTTAATTCAACATGAAAATCACCACCAGTAACCAGGTTTCCATCCAACCTTTTTATGCTTAGTAACATACATGTCAGGTAAAAAATGTGACAGGTCTGAATGGAAAATATTTTTTTTAGGTAAACGTTCAAAATGTTGAATTTTTTTTTTACGCCAAACTACGTGGGCTCTTCTTGTTTCTGTAAAATTAATTATGAATCAGCAAACTGCTCGCCCACACGACGTCATATACGTGGTCTGCGGTTGTGAGGCTGGTTGGATGTACTGCCAAAAACTATAAAACGACATTGGAGGTTGCTTATGGTAGAGAAATTAACATTCAATTATCTGGCAACAGCTCTGGTGGACATTCCCAGAGTCAGCATGCCATTTGCACACTCCCTCAAAACTTGAGACATCTGTGGTATTGTGTTGTGTGACAAAATTGCACATTTTAGAGTGGCCTTTTATTGTCTTTGGCACAAGGTGCCCCTGTGTAATGAGCATGCTGTTTAATCAGCTTCTTGATGTCTGGCACCTGTCAGGTGGATAGATTATCTTGGCAAAGCAGAAATTCTCACTAACAGGGATGTAAACAAATTTGTGCACAAAATTTGAGAGAAGCTTTTTGTGCGCATGGAACATTTCTGGTATCTTTTATTTCAGCTCATGGGACGAGCACTTTACATTTTGAGTTTATATTTTTGTACAGTGTACTTAACGACCGTTCCACAGGTGTATGTTCATTAATTATGATTCATTGAACAAGCATGGGAAACAATGTTTAAACTCTTTACAATGAAGATCTGTGAATTTATTTAGATATTTACTACTTATCTTTGAATGACAGGGTCCTGAAAAAGGGCTGTTTCTTTTTTTTTGCTGAGTTTACATTTTTGTCACTTTTGACTATTCAGGAATCTTACATTTGAATGCTAATCAGACAAATTGTGAGAGTGATTTTGATGATTTTGTGTTGTATCCCTTCAGATGCCTGTGGACATCAGTACACTCTCAGAGGAAGAAAGGAAAATCAGGATCTGGAAGTGGGATCCCAAGAAGGGAGCTGTTAAGCAGAGGATGGTGGAATTCAAAGACTATTTCAAAGGGGATGATTACAGCAAGTTTTGGAAGATGTGATAGAGCATGCTGTAGCTACTTAACTTTACTGTTCTGCCATTATTGTGTGTGTATATATATATATATATATATATATATATTTTTTTTTTATTCACTTAACTACATATAATTTTGTGACTATAGGTTTATTTATTTTGTATATTTTTTTTATTATGAACACAACATACAAATTACAGAAATATACAAACAAGAGTACATAAACCTAACAGACGGGCATTACATATCGAGACTAACACTTTTATGGTGCATATTTCTTTTTTGTTTTTACACTTACTCTTCATTTCATAATATTTAAAATATCTTAAATAATGTGAAGAGGGGTTTGTTCTCTGCCCGCTACATTTTATGGATAAATAAATTAACAATGAAAGTTACGTCACTGTCGTCATAAAGAGGAGACCAAGGCACAGCTTGGTTAGCGAACATAACTCTTTAATTAAAGCGAGAACACTGAACAGAACTAAACCGTGAAGCAATATGGCTAGTGCAGAACAGGCAACTAAACATAGAATAACAACCCACAAATTAACCAAGGAATATGGCTACCTAAATATGGTTCCCAATCAGAGACAACAATAAACAGCTGCCTCTGATTGAGAACCAATCCAGGCAGCCATAGACATATAAACACCTAGACATACAAAAACCCTAGACAATACAAAAACTAAACGTCACACCCTGATCTAAACAAATAATAAAGAAAACAAAGATAACTAAGGTCAGGGCGTGACAGTCACATTCCATATAATTTGGATCAAAATAAACATTATCAAATTCTCTCAGATTAACATTAATAGTAGTTTATTTTCAAATAAAATCTTCTAACTCACTCCAAAATCTTCTGACATAAGAACAGTCCCAAAATAAATGGTCAAGAGTTTCTAGGTCACAGCCACAAAATACACATTTGTTATCAATAGCTATTTTAAATCTGTATATAATAAAGGTCTTTACAGGATAGATTCTATGAATGCGTTTGTATGATACTTCTTTCACCTTATTAGATATACAATATTTACTAGACAACAATGAGACTTTGTTCCAGTTCACTTGTCCTAGGGCTGCATTCCAGTACATTTTACCAGATAGAATAGTAACATATTGACAATGTTTCCTTATATACATGTTATTACATTAATAGTTTAAAATGTCAATTCTTTCTAACTGTATTGAGGCTACACAATTATTCTCCTAAAAGAAGAATAGCACCTTTAGGGACAGCTCTAACAACAATTTGATACTCCTCAGGAGTGAATGTAACAATTGTGTTCTCATGAAGTCTTGATAATCATATAGTTGGCCATCATTATTCAATAATTGTTTAACCCAGATAATGTTCTTGTCAAACCAGTTCTGGAACATAAAAGTATGTTTGTTAGCTGCCCAACTGTCACACCCTGGTCGAAATATATTGTGTTTGTCTTTATTTATTTGGTCAGGCCAGGGTGTGACATGGGTTTATTGTGGTGTGTTTTGTCTTGGGGTTTTGTTAGGTATTGGGTGTGTGGTTTAGTGGGGGTATCTAGCATAGTCTATGGCTGTCTGGAGTGGTTCTCAATCAGAGGCAGGTGTTTATCGTCGTCTCTGATTGGGAACCATATTTAGGCAGCCATATTCTTTGAGTATTTCGTGGGTGATTGTTCCTGTCTCTGTGTTCACCAGATAGGCTGTATAGGTTTTCACGGTTGTTCTTTGTTTTTGTTCGTTATTTCATGTCTAGTTCATTTTTATTAAAGAACATGAATAACCACCATGCTGCATTTTGGTCCGCTGCTCCTTCGACAGCCGAGAACCGTTACACCAACAGAGCATACAGCACACACATACACATCCTATGGATTTTAGGAAAATGTTACCACTGAAATCTTTCAAGGAAACATCCTTTACAATCTGATAGGTATTTCTGAAGACTTTCCGGTTTATATGTGACCAATGAATGGGGTTCCATATTGTCTTGATAAGCTGATTAATTATTGACTTGCTTCATGCTAGCCTCAAAGTTCACACGGTTTTCTGTTTTTGTCAAAATGACTTCAACACCTAGTCTTGCGACAACGACTTCTGTGCCTGAATTACCTGAAAAGTTTGCTTTGGAAGCTCTTGATATTGTTGTGGTCGTGGTATACTTCGTCTTTGTTCTTGTTGTGGGAATATGGGTAAGTAATAAACACTCCTATTACCTGGTGGATGCTTTCATTGTATGAAGAGGGCAGACTGGTACAATGACCTAACACTGAAGTTGTACTGTGGAGATTAATTCATCAGAATTCTTCCTCTCACAAAATCTGTTCAAATAAATGAAATATTGACTAAATAATAAGTACAAAGCAATGTCATTGAGAAGGCTTTGCTGTAACTAATATCTACAGACAGTATAGTATGATGTAAATTAACTATTTATTGCAGTCTTCTGTCAGGGCAAACCGTGGGACAGTGGGTGGATACTTCTTGGCTGGAAGATCCATGACATGGTGGCCTGTAAGTAGCCTGAGACTATGATGGTATTGAACTCAATGCATTGAACTCAAATAAACTCTATGCATTGAACTGAACATTAGTGAAGAATTAGTATGTCAACTAGATAAAAAGTTAATCATGATCCAGACTAAGTATTATCATCTATTTTAAATTAGGAAAGTTGTTTCTTTTTTAACATTAAATAATTGGATGAAAATCGTTGATACTGATAATAGCTATCTATATCCAAAGATAAAAATGGACAAAATGAAGTAAATTTTGTTCTGCTGTCTCAGATTGGGGCCTCTCTGATGTCCAGTAATGTTGGCAGTGGTTTGTTCATTGGACTAGCTGGCACTGGAGCAGCCGGAGGCATCGCTGTTGGAGGGTTTGAATGGAATGTAAGTAATATGTTAAGTGCATTGTGAAAAAACACCAAGATGATAAACAATGGAGAGGATAATCGAGTTATTACAGTTTGTCTATATTTCTATCAAGAGGTGGACGCCCTTTATTATGAAGACCTATCCACAGTATTTCAGCTTAGAATAAGCTTTCATGTTTCACAGGCAGCTTGGGTCCTCATTGCTCTTGGTTGGATCTTTGTGCCTGTTTACATCTCTGCTGGTGTGGTAACTATGCCAGAGTACCTGAAGAAGCGGTTTGGGGGCCAGCGCATCAGAATCTACATGAGTGTTCTCTCCCTCATCCTCTATATTTTCACCAAGATATCAGTAAGATGCTCATATAAAAAAAATCTACAATTTGTCATACTGCAATTCAGGGTGCTAGTTGAATATTCTTGTTACCTCTGCTGACAGACAGACATCTTCTCTGGCGCTCTGTTCATTCAAGTGTCCCTGGGCTGGGACCTCTATCTCTCCACAGTGGTGCTTCTTGTAGTAACTGCCCTCTACACTATAGCTGGTAACTTCTCAACATAATCTACCAGTCATTTAGTAATTCATTACATGGCATTGTTTGTTATTGATTACCATTGGCTCTTATTGATTCTAGGGGGGCTGACAGCAGTTATCTATACAGATGCTTTACAGACGGTCATCATGGTGATAGGCGCATTCGTACTCATGTTCATAGGTACTGTTTTTATGTTTTCTATAGTACAAGTTCAACGGTATACAGTATATACCTCTAAATATGAATTTGTCTAAAACTACTTTAGTATCATAGTATATAATTATCTTATTAATTAGTGATTGGATGATTTATTGTATCCATTTTCAAATGGACCCTTGAACTTTATCTTTAGCGTTTGACAAAGTGGGTTGGTATGAGGGTCTGCTGGAGCAGTACAAGGAGGCCATCCCCACATTGACTGTGCCTAACACTACATGTCACCTACCCCGGTCCGATGCCTTCCACATCCTCAGAGACCCAGTGACGGGGGATCTGCCCTGGCCTGGTCTGCTGTTTGGCCTCACGGTGCTAGCCACCTGGGTGTGGTGCACTGACCAGGTATGAGATGGAACTTTTGTAGTTGACTTGCATTTTGCATTACAGTCAAGTCTAAGGTGTTATTTTGACTTGTTATTTAGGTTTGTTACAGTAGACCATTACGAAGAATCCCACATATTTGGAGAGGCATGAGATTTCCTCACGTAAGTGACCTTGTCCTAACCTGCTCCAGGTGACAGTGCAGAGGTCTCTCTCAGCCAAGAACCTGTCACATGCCAAAGGAGGCTCTGTGCTGGGAGGTTACCTGAAGGTCCTGCCCATGTTCTTTATAGTGATGCCTGGAATGATCAGCAGAGCACTTTACCCAAGTGAGTTCTCACTTTGTCTATACTAAATCCAATATACAGCCATGCCAGATATACAGCAATGGTATTGCCCTTGTTCAGAAGTTGTAGAGTATGTTAATGTACTGTGTATTACTACAGTGGGGCAAAAAAGTATTTAGTCAGTTCTCCAACTTAAAAAGATGAGAGAGGCCTGTAATTTTCATCATAGGTACACTTCAACTATGACAGACAAAATGAGAAAAAATAATCTAGAAAATCAAATTGTAGGATTCTTAATGAATTTATTTGCAAATTATGGTGCAAAATAAGTATTTGGTCAATAACAAAAGTTTACCTCAATACTTTGTTATATACCCTTTGTTGGCAATGACAGAGGTCAACGTTTTCTGTAAGTCTTCACAAGGTTTTCACACACTGCTGCTGGTATTTTGGCCCATTCCTCCATGCAGATCTCCTCTAGAGCAGTGGTGTTTTGGGGCTGTTGCTGGGCAACACGGACTTTCAACTCCCTCCAAAGATTTTCTATGGTGTTGAGATCTGGAGACTGGCTAGGCCACTCCAGGACCTTGAAATGCTTCTTACTAAGCCACTCCTTCGTTGCCCGGGCGGTGTGTTTGGGATCATTGTCATGCTGAACGGCCCAACCACGTTTCATCTTCAATGCCCTTGCTGATGGAAGGATTCATTCTTTCCTTTACACAGATCATTCGTCCTGGTCCCTTTGCAGAAAAACAGCCCCAAAGCATGAGGTTTCCACCCCCATGCTTCAGGGTAGGTATGGTGTTCTTTGGATGCAACTCAGCATTCTTTGTCCTCCAAACACGACGAGTTGAGTTTTTACCAAAAAGTTATATTTTGGTTTCATCTGACCATATGACATTCTCCCAATCTTCTTCTGGATCATCCAAATGCTCTCTATCAAACTTCAGACAGGCCTGGACATGTACTGGCTTAAGCAGGGGGACACGTCTGGCACTGCAGGATTTGAGTCCATGGTGGCGTAGTGTGTTACTAATGGTAGGCTTTGTTACTTTGGTCACAGCTCTTTGCAGGTCATTCACTAGGTCCCCCCGTGTGGTTCTGGGATTTGTGTTCACCGTTCTAGTGATCATTTTGACCCCACGGGGTGAGATCTTGCGTGGAGCCCCAGAACGAGGGAGATTATCAGTGGTCTTGTATGTCTTCCATTTCCTAATAATTGCTCCCACAGTTGATTTCTTCAAACCAAGCTGCTTACCTATTGCAGATTCAGTCTTCCCAGCCTGGTGCAGGTCTACAATTTTGTTTTTGGTGTCCTTTGACAGCTCTTTGGTCTTGGCCATAGTGGAGTTTGGAGTGTGACTGTTTGAGGTTGTGGACAGGTGTCTTTTATACTGATAACAAGTTCAAACAGGTGCCATTAATACAGGTAACGAGTGGAGGACAGAGGAGCCTCTTAAAGAAGATGTTACAGGTCTGTGAGAGCCAGAAATCTTGCTTGTTTGTAAGTGACCAAATACTTATTTTCCACCATAATTTGCAAATAAAAAAATTAAAAATCCTACAATGTGATTTTCTGGATTTTTTTCTCTAATTTTGTCTGTCATAGTTGAAGTGTACCTATGATGAAAATTACAGGCCTCTCATCTTTTTAAGTGGGAGAACTTGCACAATTGGTGGCTGACTAAATACTTTTTTGCCCCACTGTGTATCGTCTCTTTATGTCTGCAGATGAGGTAGGATGTGTTGACCCCATTGCGTGCCAAAGAATCTGTGGAGCCACCGTGGGCTGCTCCAATATTGCCTACCCAAAACTAGTGGTAGAACTTATGCCTGTTGGTAAGACATCCGCACACATGCATGAACACACCGAAAACACACTTACTATTGATCCTATTTTTGAAAAGGTTCAAATGTGTCATCACTGTATGTGTGTGTCTATATAATTTTCTGAGGATGTTTTGTATTTTAAATCTGACTCGCCCAATTTCACTCTTCAATCTGTTATATCTGTGTCTATCCTCTCCAGGCATGCGGGGGTTGATGATTGCAGTAATGATGGCTGCCCTCATGTCCTCTCTGACTTCCATCTTCAACAGCAGCAGCACCCTGTTCACCATGGACATCTGGCAGAGGGTCCGGCCACAGGCCTCCGAGCCAGAACTCATGGTAGTGGGCAGGTAGGTAACACCATTAAAGAAATGTACAGCAATGTCTTCTAAACATGAGTCAAAGCCAGTTGTTTGACAATAGCTGTGTCTAAACATGCCCAACTTCCTCAGGTTCTGCTTTTGTCTAGTCCAGGCACTGTTGTATTTTGTGCTACAACTCCCCTGTGAATAATAAGCTTAGTATAAAATCGCATAACTAAACCTCAGAAGACATTATACAAAATCTAGGCAGCTTAATTAAAGTGTCAAGATTTTTCATTTTTACCCAAATAACAAGTGATATAATTATTTTCTCAAACAATAATACAAAATGGATGGAGCAAGCATAATTTGTTTTGTGGGAATTCCCTGTTGCAAACATAGAATGCAAGACTTAAGGTATATATCCCATTAAGATGTCTGTTTTATGGAGGCAATTTAAGTTTCCCTGCCCCATAATCCAAACCCATGACCTCTGGTCCAAAGTCCAGTGCTGTATATACTCAATACGGTTACATTTACATACTAGAAAACTGATCAGGATTTTTCTAAATTAAAACTATTTTAGTAAGGCAACGATTCCTAACAAAAGTAACCTATGTACGATCCATTATACAATACTTTAAACTGAAATAATCCTCACCTCCTGTTTGTGGTCATCACCTGCAGGGTGTTCATCTTAGTAATGGTGGTGCTCAGCATTCTGTGGATCCCCATCATCCAGTCAGCCAACAGTGGACAGCTGTTTGACTACATCCAGGCCATAACCAGCTACCTGGCTCCTCCCATCACTGCTGTCTTCATCATGGCCATCTTCTGGAGGCGTGTCAATGAGCAGGTCAGATCAAGGGTTTTATGCCATTATTTGTTTTTATGTCATAAAGCACATTGTTGAGATTTGATACAAAACACTTTCCCTTTGTGTGTGCATTCAATGTGGATGACTGTTAACACAGGGAGCCTTCTGGGGTCTGATCGTGGGCCTTGCTGTTGGCTTGGTGCAGATGGTGCTGGTGTTTGTGTATGGCACCCCATCTTGTGGAGAGATAGACATACGGCCAGCCTTCATCAGGGATGTCCACTACCTGTACTTTGCTCTTATCCTCCTGGCTCTCACTGGCCTGGTCATCACTGCTGTCAGCCTCTGCACTCCGGCCATTCCAGAGCACCATGTAAGAGTGCCACATATACTAATCATAAACATTAAACAGACTTGCAAAATATATGCTGTTACTTATGAGATTAATTTCAGTTAAAAGAAAAGAACATGTACACATTTTGTTACATGTTATAACCTATTCATACTTCCCCTCTTCAATCCCCCTGCAGCTCCATCGCCTGACATGGTGGACAAGACACAGCAAGGAGCCGCGCATCGACTTCAATGACCCATGGACCACAAAGCCCAGGACACCACCCAGAACTCCTGACCCCAGAGTTGGGGAGGAGGCTGCTGTGGAGGGCGGGCCATGCTGGAAGCGTACTGGAATGTGGCTGTGTGGGCTGTCTGGGCCTGAGAAGAAAAAGTTAACCCTGGAGGAGAAAAATGCCTTGGAGTTAAAACTGACAAGCATTGAGGAAGAACCAATCTGGCGGAACGTGTGCAATGCGAACGCCCTCATACTACTCTCGATCAATGTCTTTATGTGGGGCTACTTTGCCTGAGTTAATATAACTCTCATTTTGATTATAGTATTGTTGAATCACATATTGTTTATTGAATTACTGATCACACACTAAATGCTAATTGGTTTACAATTAGAATGTCAAACAATAATGGTAATGTTGTTTTTAGTTGTTGGGATTTAGACTTTTTATTGCCAAAACTGTCATCTGTATGTGTACTCTTTGATCAGGGTCAGTAGTTAGGTTTCCATCCATTTGGCGACAGATTTTCATGCGAATATTCTAAAATCCGCATAAAAACAATATGCACATTTTCCTACCATAGATGCGTTCCCATCAAATGGACTTGTTACAGATAATAGGCTGTGCATGATGATGTATTGGACATAAAATACCTTTTGCGGTTAAATTCCCCATGTACTGAATAAAAATGCAAGTTAAATGGGTTTCCATCGCATTTTGAACTTTACTGTTGGTTTTCTCACAAAAAAATATTGCATTAAATAGTGAGTGTTCACACTGGTATTGGCACATGCGTCTAGCCAACAGCGCTATCTGTGTACAAAACATCACAACCGCAAGGCTCTCCAGAGGGTGGTGATGTCTGCACAACGCATCCCCGGGGGCAAACTATCTGCCCTCCAGGACACCTACAACACCCGATGTCACAGGAAGGCAAGACAATAACCACCCGAGTCACTGCCTGTTCACCCCGCTTCCATCCAGAAGGCGAGGTCAGTACATGTGCACCAAAGCTGGGACAGAGAGATTGAAAAACAGCTTCTATATCAAGGCCATAAGATTGTTAAACAGTCACAACTAGCACAGAGGCGGCTGCCTACCATTCTTGATATCATTGGCCACTTTAATAAATGGAACACAAGTCACTTTTATAATGCCACTTCAAGAATGTTTACATGTCTTGCTTTACTTATCTCATATGTATATAATGTATACTGTATCCTTCACTATCTATTCTTTACTATCTATTGCATCTTATCTGCTCTGTCACTGCTCATCCATATGTTTTATACTTCTATATTCTTATCCCATTCCTTTACTAGATTGTGTGTATTAGTTTTGTTGTGGAATTTGTTAGATATTACCTGTTGGATACTGCTGCACTGTCGGATCTAGAGGCATAAGCATTTCGCTACACTCGCAATAACATCTGCTAACCATGTGTATGTGACCAATAAGATTTGATTTGAGTTGCAGACCCCCTTTTGCCCTCAGAATAGCCTCAATTTAACTACAAGTTGTCGCAAGCATTCCACAGGGAAGCTGGCCCTAATTTTTAAGATACCTCAATAGAAAATGACTCACGTAAAAGTGAGTCACCCAGTAAAATACGACTTGAGTAAAAGTCTAAAAGTATTTGGTTTTAAATATACTTAAGTATTAAAGTAAATATAATTGCTATAATATATTGAAGTATCAAAAGTAAAAGTGTAGATCATTTCAAAGTCCTTATATTTAGCAAACTAGATGGCACCAGTTTGTGTTTTTAATTTACGGATATCCAGGGGCACACTCCAACACATAATTTACAAACAAAGCACGTGTGTTTAGTGAGTCCGCCAGATCAAAGGCCGTAGATGACCAGCGATGTTCTCTTGCTAACTGTGATAACTGGACAATTGTCCTGCTCTGCTAAGAATTCAAAATGCAAAGACTACTTTTGGGTGTCAGGGAAAATGTATGGGGTAACAAGTACATTTATTTTCTTTCGGATTGTAGTGTTTATTTTCTGTGTTCCACATGGAACTGTTTCGGTTTGTTATTTTACTTTGTTATTTTTGTATTTTGACGTGTTCAGTTTGTTCTATTAAATATGGACACTTACCACACTGGGCATTGGTCCTCCTCTTCTCCTTCATACGACGACCGTTACAAGATGTAAGACGTTTAAGCACGTTAACAAGGCTTGCAAGCCTGCCGGCCCAGATGGTTTCCCTAGCCGTGGCCTCAAAGCAAAGGCAATTGAACTAAATGACTATCGCACAGTAGCACTCACCTCTGTCATCATGAAGTGCTTTGAGAGACTAGTCGAGGATAATATCACCTCCACCTTACCTGCCACCCTAGACCCACTTCAATTTGCTTACCGCCCCAATAGATCCACAGACCATGCAATCGCCACCACACTGCCCACTGCCCTGTCCCATCTGGACAAGAAGCATGCATACCTATGTAAGAATGCTGTTCATTGACCATAGCTCAGCATTCAACACCATAGTAACCTCCAAGCTCATCATTAAGTTCGAAGCCCTGGCTCATAACCCCACCCTGTGCAACTGGATCCTGGACTTCCTGACGAGTCGCCCCCAGGTGGTGAAGGTAGGAAACAACGCCTCTTCGCTGATCCTCAACACTTGGGCCCCACAAGGGTGTGTGCTCAGCCCCCTCCTGTACTCCCTGTTTACCCATGACTGCGTGGCCAAGCACGGCTCCAACTCAATCATCAAGGTTGCAGACGACACAACGGTAGTAGGCTTGATTACCAACAACGATGAGACGACCATACAGGGAGGAGGAGAGGGCTCTGGGAGAGTGGTGCCAGGAAAATAACTTCTCACTCAATGTCAACAAAACTAAGGAGATTATTGTGGACTTCAGGAAACAGCAGAGGGAGCACCCCCCTATCCACATTGATGGGATCGCAGTGGAGAAGGGGGAAAGCTTCAAGTTCCTCAGCGTACACATCACTAAAAAACTGAAATGGTCCACCCACACAGACAGTGTGGTGAAGAAGGCACAACAGCGCCTCTTCAACCTCAGGAGGCTAAAGAAATGTAGCTTAACACCTAAAACCCTCACAATATTTTACAGATGCACAATCGAGAGCATCCTGTCAGGCTGTATCACCACCTGGTAAAGCAACTGCACCGCCCACAACCGCAAAGCTCTGCCCAACACATCACTGGGGGAAAACGTCCCGCCCTCTTGGACACCTACAGCACCTGATGCGACATGAAGGCCAAAAAGATCATCAAGGACATCAACCACCCAAGCCACTGAGGTCTGTCTGTACAGGTGCATCAAACCTGGGACCAAGAGAATGAAAAATAGCTTCTATCTCAAGGCCATCAGACTGCTAAACAAACAGAAATCACTAGCATATGAGAGGTGGCTACCGATAGACATAGATTAAGAATCACTGGCCACTTATAGAAATGGATCACTAGCCACTTTAATAATGTTTCCGTATCTAGCATTACTCATCTCACATGTATAAACTGCACTCCACACTATTCTACGGTATCTTAGTAACTTTTAAATTGTTTTTACATATTGCATATCTCATATGTACAGTTGAAGTCGGAAGTTTGCATACACCTTAACCAAATACATTTAAATGCAGTTTTTCACAATTCCTGACATTTAATCTAAGTAAAAATTCCCTGTCTTAGGTCAGTTGGGATCACCACTTTATTTTAAGAATATGACATGTCAGAATAATAGTAGAGAGAATGATTTCTTTCAGCTTTTATTTCTTTCATCACATTCCCAGTGGGTCAGAAGTTTACATACACTCAATTAGTATTTGGTAGCATTGCCTTTAAATTGTTTAACTTGAGTCAAACGTTCGGGTAGCCTTCCACAAGCTTCCCACAATAAGTTGAATTTTGGCCCATTCCTCCTGACACAGGAAACCCACTGGCTACAGGTTATCTACCAGTCTCTGCTAGGTAAGTGGCTGTTCCACTGATGTCAGAAGGTGAATTCACCAATTTGTAAGTCGCTCTGGATAAGAGCGTCTGCTAAATGACTTAAATGTAAATGTAGGTAAAGCCCCGCCTTATCTCAGCTCACTGGTCACCATAGCAGCACCCACTCGCCACGCACTTCAGCAGGTATATCTCACTGGTCACCCCCAAAGCCAATTCATCCTTTGGTCACCTTTCCTTCCAGTTCTCTGCTGCCAATGACTGGGAATAACTGCAAAAATCACTGAAGCTGGAGACTCATATCTCCCTCACTAGCTTTAAGCACCAGCTGTCAGAGCAGCTCACAGATTACTGCTCCTGTACATAGCCTATCTGTAAACAGCCCATCTATCTACCTCATCCCCTTACTGTATTTATTTTATTTATCTTGCTCCTTTGCACCCCAGTATCTCTACTTGCACATTCATCTTCTGCACATCTACCATTCCAGTGTTTAATTGCTATATTGTAATTACTTTGCCACCATGGCCTATTTTTTGCCTTAACTCCCTTATCTTACCTCATTTGCACTCACTGTATATAGACGTTCTTTTTTTCTACTGTATTATTGACTGTATGTTTTGTTTATTCCATGTGTAACTCTGTGTTGTTGTATGTGTTGAATTGCTATGCTTTA